>NC_056543.1:13654647-13957677 GCF_910596095.1 Thunnus maccoyii
TGTTATTATCATTTCTCTTTTCAGTTCTCAAGCAATGTACTCTGCAATAAAGTCAATGTAATTACACTGTGGAAGAATTAAGTCATACAAATTAAATGACAAAACACATTGTTGGTCCATGCACTCCAGAGAGACACATACAAGCGTTTTCTGATCTGATGCCCTTATCAGCAATAATCGGCAGGATGACATCATTTGTCTATTTTATTATTGCATTGTGAGATGGCTACTATTGTGATTTTTAAAAAACAAAGAAATAGAGACTCATTACGTTTTTTAAAAATTGTGTATTTGACAAGTTTCACTATCTTGTTTTTTTAATATTTTTACACACAATCTACTGACATTTGTCACACTATTTACAAAAATTATGTATAAAATGTAAAATGATGATGAGTTGTGGGCTGCATGTTTATGTATGAGAGAGATGAAGAGATTAATCAATGTAAAAAAAAAACTGTTTATTCTTTTATTCTTCGAGTTGGATCATCAAATAGGTGCTTGGCTACTGGTTGGCTCCTATGTGCACTTGTGGCTGTATCCAGTCAATATGGATACAGCTGTCAATATGGAAGCTACAAGTTCACTTCACTCACAAATTCAAAAGACGAAATATAAATAACCCTGGAACAACATTACTTTATATAGCTGTTTTCTTAAACTGCAGAGTATGTGGTGTTGCCTCAATTTCTGAAAGCTGCTCACAATCACAGATATAAGGTTAAAGTATGGTTGTCAATGCCATCCTGAGTTTCCACAATATGTTCACCAAGATCAAACACATTTTCCAAAGTGACAACAGTATATTTAATTCAACATGTTTGTGACAGTAGAATGTTGTAAAATAGCTACTCATGTATGAAATGTTATTTCTTGTTCCATGGTTTTGGCATCTCTATCAGTAGCACAAAACTCTGGTATTCTCTACTGTGTAAAGCTGTCAGATCCCTTTTGTAATGTGGTAGGGGCTGAGGCACATCCCACAGACTGGATGTAGCTTCTATGTGTATATATCTATGATTTCCCCCTTTGCTCCAGTCTCTCAATTACTATGGCTGCTACAGGGCTTTTTCACTTGAACGTAACCACATATCGTTTTGGAGATCTCGCTAAAACAAGGACAGTCTCCCAAAACAGTAGTTACTCCCAATAGGATTATAATTATTTATCCATTATTCACATATAATATCATAAACAGAAAATAGAATAGGAATAGAATTGCTTATCTTTCAAACAGACAAATAACAAAGTCTGCATTTATTTGGAACCTGATATCAGATCTAAAGGTAAATTAATTTTCTGCTTGTAAATGATGCTGATGCTGATGCTGATGATGATGATGATGATGATGATGATGATGATGATGATAATGATGATGACAATTTTGCCTCCTGTTGTCCCATGCTTTATGTCACTCAAGTTTATAACGTTTATGAAGAGCCAGGGAAAAATGAGTTACATAAGTCGTCTTGTTGGTGGATTGTAAGACAGACGAAGTGCCTGCAAGTGTTTTCAACTTCTCCAAGTCTGTGATTACACCAATACCAAGAAATCATTTTACATCAGAGATTTACATTTACAGCAGACATTTTTTGTAAAACTACAAACATTTTTTCAATCCATTAACATTCATGTATATGCACTGACACGTTGTTTATTTTAATATCAATTAATCTTGATATTTATTATTGCCACTGTTTAACTGTTAATGTTTTCCCCTAGTGTCTAATTTGTATCTTTCCAGACATGATGGTGAGCAAGAAAAGATGCTGCTAGAGGATTTGCGAACTGTTTTTTTTTTTTTTCCCTCTATCTTGCTGTGTAGATTATTGCTTTTAAAGTTCCTCCTCTGTTTATCTCAAAGATACATGTTGGTTTGAGAAATCTGTTTTGTTTTGCTTTGCTTCCAGTGGCTTCTTTACATTATGTTCCATTTGGTTAATTATTGTTAAGCTCACTTTCCCACTGTTCAGTAATGTTTTGTGTTGATGTCCAAAACGTGTTTTCAAGCATGAAATGAAACATGAATGAACAAGAAAAAGCTTGGTATACTGTATATAAATGACATAATGCTTACAGACAGCATGCATTCATGTGAGTAATGCTTAATCCAGTTTTGAGGAATGGTAAAATAATGAAGATCTAGTGTTCTAATATGCTGTATGTAATCACAGGCAAAATAGTTATCCTTGTAAGATATATAAAAGACATCAATCAATACATCATGATCTCTGACTTTTGAGAGTTGAAAACACACATTTTGTAATGTGTGAAGTCATATACATATAACATGTGTTCTTTCTTTCTAGCTTTGATGTGTGACAGAGATGTAAAACCTGTAATAAATCTGAACTGGATGTAAGGCAGAAAAGAAAAATCCAAGCAATCAATAGTTTTCCACTTATACAGTAGCACTGAGTCACATCAATGCCCTTTGAGGTGGACTGGAGGTAATTAGTCTATAGTGTTGATCCTCATATTAGAAATGTGTAGTCTACGCATTTCTAATATGAGGATCAAGTGCACACTGAGAGTCTTTCCTACAATTGGCAGAGGATGATTCTAGTTTGTTTGGATGATAAAGGACAGTTTCACAATTTTTCAAGTCTTTCTTAAAACAAGTCAGGTCTCCATATTGACCTTGAAGCAGGTTTTACTTGCTGTAATCATTCCTCCTGTTCATACTGATCATTACAAGATCCCTTCCAAAGGTACTTACAGTGTAAGTGATGGGGAACAAAATCCGCAGTCAAGATAATATGAGGGTTCAGTTGCCTGAGTTGTATCTTCCACAGTCTTTTTAGTAAAAAAAATCCCTCTTTGTGTCTTGACGGACAGTGTTTTCCTGTTAAGCTGCAGTGGGAAAAAGGGAAATTGGCACTAAAAAGACTTCATCTTTGAAAGATATTGACTTGATTTGACTCATTTGAACAGCTGAAGACTCATATTAGCTTCAAATAAACTTTTAAGTACAAGAAGGAAGTAGGGGTGTGCAGAGAGCCCAGTATTTGTATTTGTATCTGTATTTGTTGAGGCAGTAAAATTATTTGTATTTGTATTGTATTCGAATAAAAGTGGAAAGAGGCTTAAAAATCCTGTTTTTGTTATTATTACGCTTTTAATTTTAGAAATTTGAAGTGTTACACCAGGTCTCAAACTGGAGTTTCCTAGATCATAGAGGACTGTGCTGACTACTGAGCTAAAACTTTACTCATTGCCTCATTGCAGACAGACCTCTACCTATTTATACACCCATAACACAGAGACAGCACACCATGTAATACGTAGAGAAGAACTTCAAAGACGATTCTTGCTTTGCACTTTTCAATTATTGCCTATTTTTTACATCCTATCTTTGTGGAAAGGAGAAGGGGAACAACAGGTTATGAAGAGTCCCTTGGGAGCACTTCAAGTGTGTCAGTAGCTCAGCTTTATCTCTGGGGAACACCCCCAACTCCGAGAGTGATGTCCAAATAAGGAAATGTGCATCATGCAGCAGGTGGATGTGACTCCCCTCATTGAGACCTGCTGATAGAGCAGAGGAGAGAGACTGAGATAACCTGTAAGCTGGTATTTGACATGTTTTTTTTCTTCCCAAAAACAAATAACTTTTAAAATATTTTTATCAAACAAATATTCGTATAAAACCCACTATTTGTGCTTTGCCGAATAATGTATTTGTATTCAGGCACACCCCTAGAAGGAAGGCTGGGGATTTTGTCCCCATCACTGAAATTGAAAGCCCATTATGAAAGAATCACTTAATGGCCAGTATGAAAAGTAGGGATGATTACAGCAAGAAAAATATGTATCAGTGTTTATTTGGGCACCTGACTAACTGTTTTAGGACAGACTTAAAAAATTGTGCACCTATTCTTTAAGCACATTTACTACAAAAAAGATGTACTTAACATTACTGAAGCAAACCATAAAGTTCTACATTTCAAGCAACCATTGGTTTCAATGAACTCACAGAGCTTTTCTGTTAGTCAGCATATATTACTGTTTTGTGGTAATGCAGTGCAGTCTTGAGCTGCATTACAACTATATCGCCATGTAATGATGACAATAGGATAAGCGGATATGCATGGATTACCCAAGTCAAGCAAATGCAGTCTGCAAATTTATTTTAATACAGTAATGAAGTGACAGAAACCAATACCTGTCTGAAATCTAGGAATAAACATTTTAAATGGTTAGCAGTAGTGTATGTGTTTGCATTAAACAAATTTTATTCCTTGAAGGGAAGGTATCCAATGGAGTTTTAACTGAGCAGCTGGACATGAAGGAAGCGTCTTGCCAGGAAAGTGAGTCAGAACCTCCAGTTAAGTGTGAGTGTGTGAAAGAATACCTAAATATCAGAACAAAATATCCCGCTGCAAATGTCACAATGTGATTAACAAGTGAAATCAATACTTGTGGACAACATGTTCAGAGGAGAAAACACATCATGTTCCAATTTGAGGTCCAACTAAAAGCCTCTGTCTGCTGATTGTTTATTGCTAATCTTAGAGAATCTTTGTTCTTACTGAGTGGTTGGAGTGTTTTTATAATCATCTGAGATGTTTCAGTCAGCATGTATCGGGACATCTTTCTCCTTTAGTTTTACTCACTCTTTTCTATGTCTATTCATCCATGATTTAGGCTAAGTCTACCCAGCTTTCATCACCCAGAGACTGATGTTCAGTGTAATTAAACCCAAAATTTTATAGATATGATGTCATATTGTCAAAGCAGTGTTTAAATCTCTACACGACCAACTCTATTAACAACCAGATGTGAACAGTCCAGGTCGTAAATATGGGAATCTTTTCATCCCTACTATTCATCACATACGACATCAACATGACATCAGCTCAACACACAATAACTGGTGACTGATGACTGTCTAAACCAAATGTCATTTCAGTTTATTACATATATACAGTACCAGTCAAAAGTGTGTCCAAACTTTTGACTGGTACTGTACAAATTGGGTTACTTTTATGTTGATATATATTGAACTTGTTAGCAAACACTTGCTTATTTACACATCCAGTGGTTATGGAGCAACATTATCATTCATTTGCAGTTGTGTTTCTGTCCACCTGGTGAGTATAAGTCCAATATTCACTCTCCTTAAGCTCTGTTTTTGATCTTTATCAACTCCTGAGAGAAATATCGATTATAGCCACTTTAAAAGAAATACATAAGGCAGACCTTTTATGGGAAAGCACAAGCAGACAACTGCTCACAATACAAAATGTAGCATGTAGTGAAAACTGTTTGATAAAAAGCAACTTGCTACCTTTAATATCATCTTGGAAATATTTTCATTGTTGGAAAGAACCCAGAAGAGACAGGAGATGAATATGATGATCATTCCTCTGTTGTAAGATGTCTTGGGATACACTGAGCTCTGACTGTCTGTGTATGCCCAAACTGAGAGTGAGTATGTATTTCTTCATCCACACCGGTGCAGGATTAGCTCTGCCTGAGTGACTTCCTGCTCCGGTCTCACTCCAGAAGGACCTGTATTCATTTCCACAGTGCCTATTACCCGCAGAAAGGGAATGAAACAACTTAGCAATTACAGGGCAAAAAAGCTTCAAAGCCCAAAGGAATAACTTTCTCAGAGAATGTGTAGATTTCTTTCACTTTTAATTTATTCAGGGAAATTCAACTGAGCATCATGACTCTTTTTCATCAAAAACTGCAGTCTCTGTCCCATAGTATGGTAAGGCAGCTTCCTTTCCTAATACCAGTCGCACCAGTTGTACAAATAGCTGTTAAGCGACAGGCAGTATCACTTGCAAAGGAGTTTCCTGTGTGGAGGAAACCTTGTCTGGTAGAAATCACATTTATTTACCATTTGCTAAGACAAAATTAAATGGGAAACATAATGCTGATTGGATTACGTTTTCTAATAACACTAGTGCAGTGTCCGTTCAAAACATGCCAATCTGCTGCCAATCAAACATGTCTGTGCTCTTATTGGCTAGTTTTACTGTCTCTGCTTCTGTTTTTTTTCTCCTGTGTATGCTCAGGAAGTATTTCGCCGTGTGTACACAATATCTAGATTGGTGACTAGGTCTCTGAAGCCATAAGCATAACAGGACCTCCCTTTTCCCAATGGACACAGACTCACCACTGGTCATGATTTACTGAAATAAGCCTCTTTCAGCTTATCCCAGAATGTCTTCCCACTTATCTGTGTCTTATCTGCGGAAAAAAACACCCTTAGTAGCACTGGGGGGGGGTTAAAAAAACACACACCACAGTCTTTTTTTCTCAAACCTACCAACCACTGACCTCAACATCAATGTAACATAAGATGGAAAATGAAACCCACTTGATAATAAATAAAATAAGAAAAAAAAATAAAGTGAAACTTTATAGTTCTCTTCAGACACTCGGCAGCACTTGGTTAAGGTTAGGATAAGATCAGGGTCTTTATATAGAAAAATTAAGACACAACATGTTTATTAACCTTTAACCGAAGCCATGATCTTTCCCTAACCATAAGCAAATGAAGCAAAGCCTGTGAACTAGTTCAACTCGAGTCGCTGCTACACTCACATGGCATATTTTCATCACTGCAGTATTTAATGCACCCTTATAATCATGGGGGTGTACTTAAGCCATCAGTGCTCTGCTCACACTTTGCTGCATGCCTGCTGCCACACTGCTCATACTAGCTATGCCGTTCATATTGCGTTTCAAAGCCCCACCTTCACCCTCAGCATCCTCTTGCAGGCTCTGAGTCTAACCTCCTCTAAGGGGGAAATTAGTATAGTTAGTATTGTCACTCCCCATTCCCTGCTCTGCTGAGCTCAATGTTTCCTTGTAGGGAGTGATAAGGTCAGCGCTAAGATGCCTAACATTAACGCTGTACATAATCTACATTTACATAATCTACTCTACGTGAGTTGGCTGACTGAAGAGCTTTTGTTTCCTAAATCTAACCACAGACACACAGATACACACTCCAGTCTCTGGTTGAAGAGTCTTGAAGCTTTGTACATCCACTGTATACATCGACCCCTTCCCTGCATGTCTGGTGTGGTATGTAAATGTAGCTCTTCCTTCACTCAAGAAAAAGCTATTCCTGAACATAATCCAGGTGGTGATTAAACTTGCCATCACAATATAAAAGGAAAAAAGAAAGAATTTAAAATATAAATGTAATTTCTTGGAGACAAGGCTGTCTGAGGAGGATTTGTGTGGTTGCATGGAGTTAGAGGAGGTTATATCAGCCCTTCAAAAACAACTGATTCACCTATACAGTCTTTGGCCTTCAGCTGGTCTAAATGTCAGGTGAGAGGCACAGACGTTGGATGGTATTTCATGATGTCAGGATGACGCTGACATAATTTCTGGAACACTCTTGCAATTTTGCTTTTTCCACATAGCATCAAGTCTACACAGCTTATAGCATTATGACTTTTAAAATGAGGATACATTCCTTAATGTACCATAGAGAACGTAAAAGTATGTGTTGTGCATGTGCGTGCATGCAAATTTATTTGTCTTTTTTTCCCAGAGTGGTAGTTGGAGAGAAAAAAAATACAGATGGGTTTTTGTTTCTACACAGAACTACTCTCTCTAATTGGCTGAACATGCTGTGTGTTGCAGCAGTGAGCATGAGCTATAGCTGTTGTGACTCATTGTTAGCTGTAACACTCTGCTGTGCTCATTAGAAAGCCACAGTGCAGAATATTCCTGGTAAACTAAACCATTTACCAACAGTTGCTTCACAGCTGAACATTACCAAGCGTCAAAGTCATTCATCCAAAACTTGCTTATTTGATCAAAACGTATTTCTTTTTGATACATTTTGTAATATTGGTGGAAACAAGATCTCATTGATTTTGTAATTTTAATTGGAAGCATTTATAATTAGCCTAATCTGAGCTCTCTAAATTGAAAATGTATCATTGAAGTTTTGATGAAGTGCAGTCTGTAAAATAAGTTTTTAAAATAGCGGGCTGTAATGAACCCCGTGTTTACATTGCAAGAAACCTGAGTGACAATAAAACATAAATTAGTTTTTGCAGTCGTGCTTAAACTCTGGGATGACTGATCGGCTATTGTCAATGCTACCCACATCATCCACATAAATGGCTATTTCATAGAATAGTCTCACTCATCTGGAAGTAAGATTGGTAAAATAAGGTTACCTACAATGCTCATTTGTGCAGTCACAGTCTTGCAGTGAGAATAGAAAGAGCTCAATTCATCAATTTTTAATAGTGCTGCAAAGCAGAGACACCATGACACTGAGGTAGGGTTTCATTTTAACTTTCAATCTTGGAAAATGTTCTTAAAAATACTCATTAGTTCTACTATTCTTCGGGCCATTTACGTCTCACTGCTCTCCAAAAAGTAGCCTTGAAAACCCTATTTATACAATTTTAAAATAAGTACTTAGTGTTGCATTTCACTCAATAAAACTGTCTAGACGGTTAGCTCACTAAAGCCCCAGTAACAAAAGATACAGTGATGTTCTCTGGCAATGTGGCAACCGCTAATTAGTTAGCATCAATCAAAAACAAGATAAAAAAATCAATCAAACAAACAAACAAACAAAACAAGAGTAAATGCAATATTTTCTACAAGTTTCTGAGACATTTGCCACAGTATATCAGCTTTTTTGTCCATTTTGCACTTGGGAAGGTGAAGTCTACACAGTTTGTCGTTTTAATAGCTAATCTAACACCTGGCCGAGGGACAACAGTTGGACATTAGACTTTTGGCTACATAAAAATGTGCACATAAAAATCAAGTCAATTTCATTGGTACAGCCCAACATCACAAATCATAATTTGCCTCAGGGACTTTATAATCTGTACAGCAATACAACATTCTCTATCTTTAGACTCTCAGCTCAGATAAGGAAAAAATTTGCCCCCCAAAAAGCCTTTAACAGGGAAAAAATGGAAGAAACCTCAGGAAGAGCTAAAGAGGAGGGATACCTCTTCTAGGATGGACAGACATAAAATAGATGTTGTGTGTACAGAATAGACCAGATATCAAAATTACAGAAATACAGAAAGGAAACACAGGATGACAAAATTATAGAAAACATATAAGAATAATAAAATTAATAAAGTCAAATAATCAAATCACATACAAAAAAAAAAAAAAAAAAAACAAGATGGAAAAGTGACTGATGTTTTGGCTTTTGACGACATTTGTCAGCCTACAAGCTCGTTAAGAACCAGCTTACAGAGCGCTGTTCATTGAGGTCTTGGTTGGCCTTATAAAGTCATTGTTGCACTGATACTCAACACAACAGTCTCTTGAGCAAGCCCTTTATTTTGCTTTCATCTTGGAGGAGCTGGGGAATTTGGGTCTTTGGAAATGTAATCAGACACAGAGCAGCAACCTCCTGTCAGAGAGAGTCTGCTCTGATCTGACGTGGTATTTTGATCCAATACTCAATGGACTGATTACTATTTCAAATTAACTGTGCAATGGGAACATGCAGTAGATGAGACACATGGGTGAAAGAAGCACCAAACGAGCAGTTGGGGTTGAAGATGTGCTGCTTGTGTAAACCCTTTGGAGGCTCTGTGGATTTGAAGCCTCATGCACCAACAGTTTACTTTTCAGAGTTTGGGGATTCATCGTCAGGATTACAACTTCTGAGACAGTGGCTTACAAAAAAAAGGACACATGGGGTCCAAAGCATGCAAATGTAGCTCATGACAAAAACTGGCGCTATACATTACCTGACATCACTACTGAAACACGCAGGGGGTAATTACAGAAAACACTATCTCTATTTACTGTGTGTAACTCCTTTTTACAGCCTCCCACCTACAGGCTGTTGCAGTCTCTTAAACCTTCACACAAACATCAGAATCTCCCAGTAGACGCTGGGCTCAAGGCTCCACATTAACACTCTAACAGTTTTCCAACCTTTTCTGGCTCATGACCTATTTTTGCCCCCCAAAAGTATCATTGCCCCAGCAATTAGAGAGTTGTCAAATCATCATGGGAGTTTAAAATATGACCGACTTTTGAAACTTTAAGAACTAAGTTTTGAGCACATTGTAATAATATACTGCATTTCACAGCTGGTTAATTCATTTTGTAGAAAACATGCATGAAAATATCAGTCATAGATTTGATGTTTAACCATGTATGCTTATAAATAGACCCCATGTAGAGTCTTGCAAACATATGAATAACAGAGAGAGAGAGAAAATCTTAAACCTGCGGTAATACTTGGTCTCTGAACCATATAGTAGAAGATCATGAGTTACAGATCTACCAAATGCCATTTTTACTTGCTCAAGAGAAATGATCCCTGTTCAAAACCCACTTAATGCCACAAAAAATATCATACTGACTTCATACATTCTCTGGTCCTTTTACAACCACAATACACAATATTAACAACAGCTCAATATTACAATTTGTCAAAAGCATGCAATAATGAGTTCTGCAGGTCTATTCAATGCTGTGAGCAGGTGTAAGGAGTTGTGCTTTGTGGGACTGTAAAACTTACTTGATCTGTTTGACGGTGGTGAAAGAAGGCACTTACCTGAAAAGTGTGATGAGTCATTCACCAGACAGATGGTAATATAAGAGTGATACTTAGACCAAAACACAGTTGTGCAGATACCCAGGTTTCCAATGACATCAAATACAAAAGGCTCATGTAGTTTAAATAAAGTTTTAGAAAACAGACACAGTTTATATTTTTGATATTGAAAGATGTAGATTCTTTTTCTGAGTTTAAAGGGGATATATCAGGATTGTGTATGGATTTTAATTCCCAAATGTGAATGAAATGTGTGTGTGCAATGTTGATGTGTTCTAGTTATCCAGGATTTTTTACAGATGGACCCAAGCAGATGGCGGAAGCTTTCGATCATGTGATATAATGAGAAGAAGATACGCAGAGAAATCCAGCCAGAAGGAGGAGACTGATGAATATGAAATGTGTCGGTCATGGTGGAGGAGAGTACACCACAAACTTAGTGGGGTTTCTCATTCTCACACTGTGTGTGTGTGTGTGTGTGTGTGTGTGTGTGTCTGTGTGTGTGTGTGTCTGTGTGTTGGGTTGGCTGGGAATAGAGGCAAGTTGCTGTCTACTGACTCTGCACTGCTGGAGCTCAACACTAGCTGACTCTAATTCTAACACTGACTGTGATCATTCTGTGTGACACAGCAGAGCTCAAACTAACAGCAAAACATTTGTTTTGACATTTCCTATCATCTTTTCACCCTTACCTGCATCATACATGTACATTTATGAGGATAACTTACAGTACATAATCAAACAGTAAGATAAGATGAAACGTCATTGATGCCTGTGGAAAAACAGAGAAATTGAAGCAATTAATAAAGACAAAATCTGATACATTTTTAGACACAGTTTTGTGGCTCTAGGGGTGGCAATGTTGGTCAGTTGGTCTACCACTTTGGTCGAGACTGAAATATCTCAACAACTATTAGATAGATTGCCATTAAATCTGGAAAAGGAATCCATGGTGCCTATAAATCCTAAAGACTTTGGTAATACAACTTTTCCTGTAATGCCACCAGCAGGTCAAAGTTTTCATGAATCCATTAAAATATCTAATATCTATATATCTATATCTAATAACATAACTTAATGGATTGCCATGAAATTTGGTACAGACATTCATGCCCCTCTCAAGATGAATTGTAACTTTTGCCATCATAAGGTGAAAATTTAACTTTGTCCAATACTTTATTGTATGACCAAATACCTGTAAAACAAAATAAAACAAAAAAATGTCATGGTATCATAACACTGTAGAGGGCTATGAGAACATAAATAAAAAACTGAAGGTAAATATGTGCAATTTTGTCATTTACAGAAGGCAATACAAGTGTTGAATTCAGTATACAGGTCTTATTTTGTTTGTAAAAAGATAAAAGAAGAAAAAAAGATGAGATTTGGATTTGAGGGAAAGAGGTAATGCAACATCAAACAGACAGCTTTACAATTTGTGAAGTCTTAAGTCTCAAATCCACACAGTGCTCAGCAGAGCTCAGCAGGAACACAGTCTAAAATATATTCCAAAATGCCATGTGCAAAATCAAGCTTAATTAAATTATGTGTATTAAAACTCCCAGCTTGCAGTATTTGGTATTTTACACAAGACAAGAGAAGAACATTCTTTTGTTTTTAACTCAAGACATTTCAAAGCAGCACCACATAACAAAAGTGTTTCATTTTGATGCCTGTCTGTCCACCACCGCACATCCTTGTTTTACTTGATGATAACCAGGTTAATGAGTGACATTCTGTCACAGCACAACAACAAGCAAACCACATCATGGAGGATGAGATCAGAGGAGTGTTGCTGGGAATGACAGCTTTTTTCTAATTTCCCTTTCTTGCTTACGCATTTCACTGTTGTATCACCAACACCTCAGGAATTACAGCAGTCGTCATGCTCATACTGTAATAGCTGCTACAGAGTGATACAGTCCTGGTAGAAATACGTCAGATGATTTAGACCTAGTGAAGTACATTTACTCAAGTACAAACTACAAACTCAGAGGTTCTTATTACTTGAATATTTCCCTTCTTCTTTATACTTATAGTCTACTACAAATATTGTGCTTTTTACTCCATTACATTAATTTGACAGTTATAGTTATAATTTACTTTGCAAATTATTATGAGCACATGAAATACCATGCATTGAAGATGGTAAAATTCTGAATTAACTTCTTACCAGGCACCTCCATTTTTGAGCACAAAATAATGTACCCAAATATAAAAGTTACTGTTCCTCAAGCCTTCATTTGAAAAGCAACTGTTGAAATTTTACAACCAAAAAGTCAGAATGAGTATAAGTGATGTGTGTGGGATTACTGATGATCAACTCTCTATAATGTCTTGTTGTGTGTTCTTTTTTAAAGTTTTTCCTTTCTGTAGTTTTTATTCTCTATGTACAGTATTTTGTTGTCTAGTCACACCCACATACGTTCCTGTAACTGATAATCAGATAGTAATGATAGACAGGCACATCTCTACATTCACCACCAGTAGCTGAAGAATACTGTTAATTATTTTAAAGAGCGGTCAGACCAGAATACACAGTCTGTTTTCTTAATATATAATTTGCATTCTGTTCCTGCCTCATTGCCTTGCACAGTTTCAGCCTGGCTGAACTTTAATGTAATAGGAAACCTCACCAGTATCCTTCTTTGGTTTATCCTTTATATAACTATGTATACTAAAACAAGCAGCAAAATGAATGGGAAGCATTTTCAACTTGTGGAACATTAAAGGTAGATGATGAGTCATGCCGGCACTAACAGCATCAAATACTTGCAACCTTGTCCACTCTCTTGTCCTTCTTGCTTTTTTGCCCTAATGTTCCAGTAAATTTCACCTTCCCCACAGCATTTGAGGCTTGCCATTGTTGGAATTCAGCTTTGAAGGATGTTGAAGGATGGACAAGTACAGGACAGATTGAAAAGTTGCAACACTCAAGCACACATTGCTGCAATGCAGAGCACACGCAACTAGTTGTAAAACCACCTGAGGTAGAAATGACCAATGCCCACTTATGATTTTTCAGAAACTTTCCCAGAGATGGCACCAGAGGAGACAGGCATGAAACAAAGTGACCTGGAACATATGAAAACTTTAAAGAAGCTTTCCCCAGTGAACTAACAAAGTGTTAAGTCCAGCTCTGGTTCCCCCAGGCCGGCAGCATCAATACTAATTACCGTGAACATTCTTCATATAAAATTATGGTCATCTGAATGCAGGTTGGACAGCTTCTTAAGCTGGGCAGACACTGCATTTTTATTAGTCTTGTATATTTTGTTAAATCACATCGTCGTCACATCATCTTTATTATTCCACACATTCTCCTTCCTTGTCAAAATCTTGACTTGATTCACTCGACTGTGTGTTATGATAGGAGCGGCTAACATCAAGCAGAGATGCTGAATGGCCTACAGAGGTCTGATAACTCATTTCTATCTAACTCAACAGTAACACATTTTCAAACTTGTAGTTTCCAACCTGATTTAACATTGACTGACTTGAGGTAGTTTATCAGATTTCACACAGTTGCCTCTGGAGCCACAAAACACTTTATACAACTTTTTCACAACAGACTTTGATGTGTAAAATCAGTGGAATTTATCTTTAAGTGAAACTTAGACATTAGAAGGCATTTTTTCATCCAAAAATATCAGCACAAGTATCAGTTGCAATCTACTTGTCACAGTCCTTCTCCCACTTTTATCAGCCGATTGGTCTCATCTCTCTTCCATTTGATGGGTCACTTCCTCTCAACATTACATCAGCTCTTCTCATTTCTCTTCTCTTCCAATTTTGTCCACCTTTCTTCCTTTTCCTCTCCCGCTCCTCGTTTACACTTCAAAGTCTCCATTTTTTATATCAAGTGCTCTCAAGGGTTTCTGCTCTTTGTGAAAGCTACAGATAAGCTAGAAACAACAACGCCTACGTCACTTCACCTGAATGGATCAGCTAATCAAATTAAACAGTGTGCATATAATTTCTTTGCATTGCATTGACCATATTTGCATATGTGCTTAAAGTGTGCAATTGTTTTTTCTGGGTTGTATTGTATTATCAGTCTTAATGTTTGGTGCAGAAAATGTGGTACATTTTCAAAGATAAACACAAACTTATGAAAGGCGTAAGCTGTCATCAAAATGTAGGAAAAAGCATAGCCCCATCCTCAGATTCACACAGGATTTGGAACCTGCCACAACTTTGAAATTGACTGACATCCAGATGCGCACTGTAAGGGCAAGTTCATAGTAATATCGCGTGTAACTGAACATCAATTTTGCTGTCAATGAGATTTATGTAGAATTAATGTTAAGCTGAAACTATCTAATTTTAATATTTAAGTATGTTTTTATATACACAAAGTGCATTTTTTCTCCAAAAAAAAAAAGAAAAGTTAATTTTTAAGCAACTACAGTTTATTTTTCTGTAGTAGTCAGTTAGGACCACTTTGCAGATGTGCTGGCTGAAAGTACCGTTATATCTGTGTTTCAAAACACCAAGGTGTAAACAAAAGTTCTATGACGTACCTTCTCTGCCCTCTAACAGGCTTCGCTATTGATTTATCTAATGAGGCTCCACTATGGCACCTGAGAAAGATCTTTGCACTCACCAATAAGGAGGTAGCACTCAGTGACCCTGAGAACAGATCATCTGCAAACTTCATTGCGGCATCTGGTGTCGCAGAAGATATTTAAGATGTCTGCTAGTAAGTCTTGCATCACGTTTGCCTCACCTATGCTGCAGGTGGATTTTTATGAGCTAGGAACACCACTTCCCTCACTGGTTTGTTCGACCTTGAGGTAATCACACGAGGCTGCATCAGAGGCCAGGGGCCTTGTGTCAACGTCGCACCTCTGACAAGACACTACAGCTAACTGTTGGGCTGCTGCCGCTCAGGCCGCAGCAGTAGCTAACAAAGGCTGGCTAGCTCTGGTTGCATCATGTCCTGCTAGCATTTGCTATATGGGTTAGAATGCGCTAGCAGCATCGCTTCAACCCCAGTCAACATGGTCATGTTGGTTGAGAAATATGTCTGGCTTAGTCACAACGCTGCTTCCGAAGTAGAGGACCTATGGTGAGTAGACTCTGCTTGTTAGTCTACTAATGCTCAGGCTGCATCAATGGCTACACTAGCTGGCTAGCCCTGGCCACATCATGGTTTCCTAGCACTGCTACCTGGCTCAGCACTAGCTAGCAATGCACCTTCGCTTGCTGACTCGCTCCCGACCTGTGCGCTGTTTGACATGTTTTTTCTTTCTTCCTGAAAACAAATATTTTTTAAAATGTGCTTTTCTGAATACTGTATTCAGATTCGGCTCCATCCCTAGTGGTGAGTGCAAAGATCTGTCTCAGTGCTGAGGTGGAGCCTTGTTGGGTAAACCAATAGCGAAGCCCGTTAGAGGGCTGCGCACATACTCATAGAACTGGAGTTAATCGAGGTAGCCACTATTTCTAAGGGAAAAGCACAAACAGTAGGAGATGGAAGTGTATCACTTCATAATTTGCCAGTTACCATAAAACACAAAAAGAATAAGAAGGAAGGGGACCACAAGCAAACATGTCAGAGAAAATGCAACAGCCACCATCCACTGGAGCGTTGAGCATTACAAGGAAGAAAAAAAGACTGGCAGACTTTCAGCAGTGACAAAGGGCAGAGTCAGACAAGAAACACAATGGAAATAAGCTAAGCAACAGCTGACTCTGAGATGCACAAACTACCTATCAATCAAGCATAACTGGGTTTATTTTTGTCATTTCTCAGGTCACATGTCATACTGTCATAATGCAATCTTCACATTCCAAATGGGTAACTAAGTTTTAAATAAACCTTTCATTTTAAAACATTTGAATACAGAAACATTTCCTGGTCCCAGACCTGTGAAATTGCTGCTTACATCTCAGATTTCTTTAACAATTCAAATGAGTCTAGTGTCGGCTGTTTTCTCTTGTTGGAAAAACAACAAAGAAAACCAAATAAATGGCCAGAGCTAAAAAAAAAAAAACTCAGAAATTGTTGTAGTAAGTCAACTCACAGAAATTACAAGTCTTAAATCTGCATTTTTCTTTTACACACATTAAGTTAACTGTTTCTTGCAACCAGTACCTCAGCTGAGGTAACGACTAAGGTAGCAGACTGAAAATTGATGGGACAGATACAGTAAGTCAGTACTGAGGTTGGGGCATACTGTATCTGTCCCTGCTAAACAGCTAACATACAGTAAACACAATGTCAAACTGAATATTGAAGTGAAACCCAAATGGTAATAAAATCTGATTTTCAAGCTAAGGATAACCCCAAAGGAATAGTAACATTTTTTCAAATGGTCTGGAACGTTGAAGTTGTGTAGATAAAGCCAAACAAGAAATTGGAGCATTAAACGTCCTACACATTCATGTATTCTACTATTTTTTACAATTCTACTATTTTTACTATTCACTATTTGAACCCCGTTTGCCAGCAATGGCACTCACAAGGTATTGCTTTAGGGCCAATATGGAGAAAAGGATGATTATAACAACACATTACTCGCTCAACATACACATGGCATGTAATATTGTATTAATAGACTCTCAAAAAATCCAAATGTGTCCTTTAATTGTTGAACACTTTGAGCAAAGCACTTGGCACTGGGCTGGTTGACATTTGAACATCACATACTACAGTTAGAGGACATTTTGATGTATTCATCTTTGAAGAATATTGAAGCTTTCGTCTAAATCCACTAGCTCCTCCCTCCATGAGACATTTTGATTGACGGGTGATCTGCTGCTGTGCTATCCGTTGTTGCTATGGAGACTCAGTAACTTTTGGCATAAAATGAGTTTGGGTTTTTTTGTGAGTGTGTGTGTGTGTGTGTTTCTTTTTTCCAAGGCAAGCCAGTCTTATATCACCCAGTGAGGCATTTTATTAGTTAATGTGGCGAATGCAGATGAGACATCAGGGAAGCACTTGCACAAAGGTGTGGTAGAACAACAGGAGCTCTAATTCAAAGCCAACCAGTTGAACACACATGGTATTTTGTACACATGCTATACAAAACATGACAGTGAGCCACCACAGTGCAATACAAATGTAGTGTCTGGATGTGACTGCTATGCAGAGACAATCCTGGGGAACGACACTGTCCTTACCAGAAAATCTACACCATTGATCTGTTCAAAGGCTTAAAGTGACTTATGATTATGTTTTCCTAACAAGTGACCTTTTACTGTTAAACCTCTTAAAGCCACTGGAAAATCCACAATAGCCTCCTAACTATTTTAGGGTCTTATTTACATAAAAGTAAGCATCTAAAAAGTATTAGAAGAAATTAGTTTCAATCCAAATGAAATATTTGAAATATTCTCATTTAAGTTTTTGTAAACTTTCCTGATATTGGGTTTGAATCAGGCTGGTTATGCTTGAACATTTATTACAGGAATTACGCAATTAATTCCATGAACCAATCATAAATGATGTGATGTGCTGCGGTTAGCATATTGTCTCATTTCCGGTTGCCAGAGTTTCTGTGTCATTGGTAGTATTTCTGCATCACAACCCAGTTAATTTTGATATATTCTTCATTACTACGGCTAATTACCTGTTGTACATTTAAACATACACTAGTTCTGCTCAAGCACTCTTAGCTCTCTCCATCTTTTAGCAACTTTCTCGCAAGTCACACAGTTGTTTACACACTTTTCAGATCTGCTAGTTACTCTTGCTTATCAGTTAATGATGGCTTCTATCTCTCCCTCTTGTTCTCCTACTCACTCTTGCTCGGTGTGTCTTATGTTTAGCTATTCCCCTGCCTCCTTTAGTGATAATGGTACATGTAATAAATGTAGTTTATTTACTGTGTTGGAGGTGAGCCTCAGTGAGTTAGAAGCATGGCTCCGTACCATGTAAACCCAGTCGTTAGCTACTATAGTTAGCCTGCCCCCAGTAGCCAGTGCGGGTGTCAATCAAAACGTGATGTGTCTTGAGAAATGGTCTAACAGCAAAATGAGCTGTTTTTTTTAACTAGGTTTTCTAATAGTTATTAAAGGTTATTTTCACTCAGATTTTTGTGGATGCTTAATGCTTAATTCAACTTTGATGTCATGTATGTATTTTTACTGTTTCAAGCCAAATGTCCAGAGGCTTTAAGGTCAAGGCTGATGTTTGGGAGTGTGACCATGACAGGTAATACCACAGTTTGCTTCCTACCGACAGTTTTTCTTTTAAACATGACCACAACCTGTCCTTCACCAAGTAGCTTTAGTTGCCTTAAATTTGCATTCAATGATTTTTTTGCCACTTGGTGGCAGCGCAGTAAGATTTAACCCAACATGACATCTTATAAAGTAATAAAGTTGAGATGGAAAATATTTTAGCAAGAACTTACCCTGGGTATGTAGTGCACAGTGGGTTTATCAAAGTGTTTTTGCTGCCTGTCGCTGCTGAAAATGAAGTTGATGAGAGCACTGAGACTGAACAAACAGCCACTGGCCATAAAACCAAAACAATAAACTGAAAGGCATTAAAGCATTCAGACCTGGGGAGAACTGCAGAGTTGGGTGACTGTTCCTTGTGGGTTCATCACAAGTTAATCCTTTCATACTGTATTACACATAGTCAATTCATCCATTGTGAATATGAAAATATTGATTAGAGCAGCTTTAACTGTAGAGGAAGTTCAAAAAAGTGTATAAGCATCTTTTTTGGAAGGCATAAACAAAGCATCTATTTTGTCCTTTAGGTATGAGTAAAGTTGTTATTGAAAGTGCAGTGACTATTGTTCTCCAAATAATGGCCCCTGAATAAAATTACATGACAGCTCCAGCTTTTGTTGAAGAAATGTCTTAAAATAAATTCATAATTTCAGTTTACAGTATTGAAAAGCATGAAAACATACTTTTATGAATAAGAATAATGACAAAAAACTTTGCCACTTTTGGGTTTGCAGAATAATTAAATGAAAAACATTTATCAATGTGAATTTGTAGAACAATAAATAAATAACTTCTTAGCCTGTCTCTTTCACTGTATCCTCCAACAAAACATCAATGTCTCTATCTTTAGCCTTTATGATTGTGTATTTACTGGCATGTGATGTTCAAATGTGTCGTGTAGGAGGGGCTCCCTTGTGTTTGCTGTGAGTTGTTTTGACAGTAATAAAGGCTTTAAAACTACTACAATTTCCACAACCATTTGTTTGTTTTACATACATTATATATACATGATATACATCGCCTACTCTCATCTTTGCTGAGGTAAATGGGAACATGTTCTGTAGAGCTGCAGAGAGGGGAAACTATGGTCATGACATTCTGTGCAGCATATATTTTCTGAATTCATATGATTGCACTGTTGAAGTATAGTCCAGTGTTTACCTTCATATACCTTGGATATATATATCATATATTCTTCACCACACCAGCAGTTACTGCAAAAGCACATTATGCAACATGGTTAAAATCAATAAATGCTAACATTGCAGGTATACTCTGTTACCCAATATACAAAGATTTGATATTCTTGGTGTTTAAGCTTTAGTTTTGACATACTGTGTATACAGCAACTTTTAGCCTGTAAACATTTAAATATTTTTAATAATTGGCTCCCCTCCGCTTCAGTAGTTTTGGAGAAGGCCGGCATGAAGCTGCACAAGCAAACGTGATGTGTGTTATGTTGACACAAATTACATGGTGTCATGGCAAAAGTGACACTGGTAAAATCATTGTAGTTAGGTCTTGGGGATTTAATTCACTCTTATATTATGCCTTGTGGCTGTACCAGTGACCAACAGGCCACAACATACACTAAATGCCTTGATCGCCAACAACAAAAAAGCATGCAGGCCCTACCTGAACCCTGGCAAGTCTGACAAGTTTTCCGCTGCCTCTCAACTCAATCCCTGCAGTGTGCACTGAGCTCACTTAATTTAGGTTAAAGGATATAGCTGGTGATTTCTATATTTTTCTTATTGTCACCAAATCTCATGTGCAGAGCCAAACCAACAATGAATTGATCTACTTACAAATATTGTGTGTGTATCCAAAGCCTGATATATCTCATTCCTCTATGACCTAAATCTCTGTTGTTTTCCATAAACTATTAAAAACATGTTGATGAGCCACACCATTGCACTGGGAAAAATGTTTCTTGGCCCAAGTTACTTTGTTTAGAAGTGGCTCCAAGACTAATAAAAGCGATCACATCTTCAGTCTCTGGAGAGTAGTTCTGTGTAAGGTGGATGCCACTGCACATGCGCAGGAGCGCAGCTCTGTTTACAGAGCTTCACTAGCTTGTCACAGCCTCTTGACTTTGTAGTATAGTTTACATAAGTCTAGTATAAAGTCAGGAGGTTGAGATGTGTAGCACAACATGCTAGCTAACATCTGTAAATGTAACTACTCTGCAGAGATTGAACACAAGCTAGCGCTGTTATTAGTCTTTGGGGCCGTTTCTAAATGAACTAACATGCCTGTACTCTTCGGGGTGAAGGAACATGCAATGGTGGGGCTGACTGAGGTGTTTCTAATCGTTTTTGGACAACTGGGGTCTATGGCACAGATAAATAAGTTATATCTGGCTTTGGATAAGTAGATAAATTCAATGTTGGTTTGGCCCATGACAGTAAGAAAAATATAGAAAATCACCATCTACAGTGTATTCTTTAACAAATACATGCAGACAGAAACTAAACCAAAATACTGCAGGGATGAGGATTATTCTTCATTGTCCATCACAATCTCAACACAAGAGTTCAGCAGCGTGCTACTCTCACGAGTTTGTATCTCTATTCTCTTGGACCTGCCTTCTGGGATTATGGAAACATACTAATTGTGGGATTAATCATTACATTTACGGTACACAGCTGTGCATTCATTATATGAAGTTTTGAAGGGTCCTCATAAACATCAAACAATTCACTGTCAGCCGCTTGAGTGGACACCAACTATTCAGCTCACTTCCTTTCAAATGCAATTTTGCAGAGGTGGCCCTCTACGCAGCATCTGCAATAGAAAGTAACTGAACTGCAATATGTAAGTCTTTGACTAACATGAAAATGTCTTCAAAGGTAAGCTGATTAAGAATAAGATGTGTGTCATTGTACAGACCCTTCTGTGGCACGTTGACATTATTTGTGTACCATCACACAATTTGACCAATGATCTTGAGTTCATGCTGCTACTCTTTGAAGCTTTTTAGTTACAGTGTGGATCATCAGGGCAAATTAGCCTTCTTTTTGTCCTTCTCTCTGATCTCTGTGTCTCGTCCATTCCTTTCTCTATCAGCCCTTGGAGACCTGCTCTTTTCATCACCATGACCGTTTGATCTGAGCCTCTGAGCTCTGGTCTTTACTAAACAGAAAGAGACTGACAAAGAGAAGGAGAGAAGACTCATTGTTTTCAAATGTTATTGTCCTGCCCATTTTTCACTGATATTTGTGTTATCATCTGTATAATTATCACTCCTTTAATTCACTTTTATTATACCAGGTCTTTGAAAGTAGGAGAGAAGAGCCACACGCACACTGAAATGTAATGCTTTCTCATTCATCCTGTCACAACAGACAAGACCTGGCCTGCATATTAAATCCACTGCCATGTCTTGTGTTTGTCAATGTACCAGTGGCAGGCCATGTAGCTGTCAGTGTAATCCTTCCATGTGTAATCTGCCCCCATGGCACCATCAAAGACAGTCAAAGGCATAGCTGGCCTGCAGGCCCACTGGCTCAATTAATGCCATGTGACCAGAATGAACCTTCGTTGAGTGATGGTTCCTCTAAATCCTTAACTTCTTTTATTGACACCATCAGTTAAAAAACCTTGAGTCTCAAAAAGGTCAACTATTCAGGAATAAAGCAACCGGCTTGGTTTATTGCTTAAATTAACTTTTAAATTTGAAATTACAAGGGACATTAAAAGGATTCAATCTGTTGCTGGCCATAAAACTAAAACTGTAAACTGAAAGACATTAAAGCGCTCTGTAGAAGGGGGAACTGCAGAGTCGGGTGACAATTCTCACCATGGCATCCTCTTGGTTGGTCCAACTCTATGAACGAACTTTTTCACATTACAGTGCAGCTTTAAAAAAATTATTATCACCAATAATTGTTAAGACTGTAAAAAAGGACATTGAAATTGAGTGAGATGGATGGCTCAGTTGTTGTCGCCAACTTCTCTGCCTGCCCTTTGTGTAGACTATTTAAAAAGCTAAAATGTAAAAAGAAAAAAAAAGAAAAACCCTCAAGAATTGACATTTTTTTTTATGTAAACACAAACTACCACGCCTGGCAGTGCTGCACTGTCTTTTACACATTTACTCATTGCTATGTAACTCAGCAGAATGAAACAGGCAAACAACTTTTACAACTGCATCAGACATGATAGTATGAGTTGTTGTCTGTCAGAGAGGGATAAGCTGCTTGAGCCTTATTCTGCACATCAGCTTTAATGCTTGTACCTGCACATATTACATTGTCTTTTACTGTATGTGAACAGCTGTCAGTAAGTTACACACCTGGGTGGATCCAGATAATAACAAAACGTGAAGCTAACCAGCTTATCAGTGAGACTGTCAGGAGCCTGTCATCATCTAAAATGCATTATAATTGAGCCTGCCAACAACAAATACTCTGATCCCTTGCAAAGATTTTTCCCTCTAACACCAACTCTAATTTCTCTGTGTAATGAACCTCACACAGACAAGCCTGTTGATAAGACCAACAGCAGCGAGGCTGGTGACCCTGCTGAATATGCTGCTTGAACAAATAGACAAAACATGAGGCTGAGGTCTAAGGACTCAGCAGTAACATCTGGTTTAGGAAGTTGCTAACAACATTTGATTCATCTTGCACCATCTCCCTCTTATTTTCTCTCTGTCTTTCTCTTTTTCTTGCCTTTTGTGATTCAGTGCTTGTTGCTCTGTATCCTCCTGGTGGCCAGGTTAGGCAAAAGCTCAATTTACAAAAGGGAGGAACCAGACAGTGAAATTCAATTTGAAAGTTGAATGCACACTTGGTGATACATTTTGCCTATAAATCCAGGAACTGCTAGGACAGAGCAAATATTTACATATTATTTAGTGTGAAGTGTAACTTGAGTAGGCCTGTTCCAGCATCAATTCACTCTTCTATCGGTAAACCTATAAACAAATCCTGAGTCATGCTGCCATTTACCCCCCCCCCCTCTCTCTCTCTCTCTCTCTCTCTCTCAGCTGTCATCAGCTAACACAGAATATTGCTGAGCTTGAAGACCATATTTCTTTATTGATCAATTTAAAGAAGATGAGTGGCCACTTGACACAATGGCAGAAACAGCATCTAAGCTGACAAACAATGATACCACTCTTCCCTGGCATGGTCCAAATGATATCAGAGAACTCAGCAATAGTCCATTTAATGAGGAACAGTTGCCAGAGCTTGGAGCTCAACCGAAGATCGATGCTACACCAGCTGCCACTGATCCATGGACTGTTGTTAAGAGTCGATATGTAAAAAATATCTATGTCATCTCTCCTGCCTCCTGGGCCACCTGTGGCTGGCCAACAGGTACCAGGCTTGAGGATCAAGAGAATCCTCATCACATTCCCCTTACTGAGCCCTTGTCAGGTGTATACCGTATATGCCCTGTATGCTATATCTGATTTTTTAAAGAAAGAAGATGACAACACAAAATGGGAGATTGAGTTAGATTTTCGTTGACCTATGCCGTTTGCATCCTTTTTTTGTAACCAGGAGAGGAGATAGGAGGAGAGTAGAGGAAAGGAGGAGGAGAGGAGGAGATCATCACACAGACAGACACTGAGACAGTCTTAGAGAGCAGAGGAGAACAGGAGAGAGACAGTCAGACAGGAAAGAGACAGCAACTGGTGTGTGTGTGTGTGTGTGTTTTAGAGATGTACTGATACCGATTATGGATATTCATCCGATACTGACTCAAACAGCTGGACTGGATATCAGTGACAATGGGCTGATCTGGTATTGGATACCATTATTTTAATAAAAAACAATTTAGTAAATTTTTCTCTTTATATTTATTTGTTACATTTTGTTTAGTCTATTTTTGTTTCAGCCTCTGGTTTAAATGTCTATCTTTATTCCAGTGTTGTCATTAAGAGGCTGACTTTGCAGCAGGAATATTGGTCGGCATTCGGCAGGCATGTCATTCTTTATGTCAAGCCTGAGAGAATAATTAATGTCCCATCACTTGAGCCGCTCACTCAGCGGTGAAGAGCTGCTTTGGCTCCCTGCTTCGGTCTCTCTGATTCCACATTAAGGCAAGAGCAGCAATAACCCACTGTTTACTTGATGCCTGTTAATAATGTCCTGGAAAAGCTACCAACATTGCTTCTTAAAACCTCATCATCCATAATATGCTTATTAGATGTGACTTCATCCATCTTCTCAACTTTCTCCAGAGCTGAGGAGTGCTGCGTGAGTGATTCCAAAATCAATCAATGAAAGTCACATCATGAGATGAACTGGACTGTAATCAAGTGTGTTTTTATTTCTGGTCCAATATCCATGTACAGTGTGGGATAGGTCGTTTTAGCAGGCTCCTTAGTTTACATTACATTTGATTACAGTCCTGTTCATCTCATGATATGACTTTTATTTATTACTCCAATTTATTTTGGAATCACTCACTCTTTTATAGTATAACAGCAATGCCATTCACCCCAGGGCATCCAGTATATACTATATAGTTCAAATCACACCAAGCACCTGACAATGTGATTCTTGGATCTTCCCATTACCCAATTCAGCTCCACGTGCCAATTCCTCAACTCACACTCCTCTGATAATGTGCAACATTCTAATTTTCATCCATACTGTCTCATTAATTTGCATAATGCATGCATTGCAGGGTTTCAACCTAGAGCGATCCACCGCAGGAAGCTGCCATCTACCTCATGACAATTAGGCAAAGACAGAGGCCTAAAGATGCCATCTTAATATTCATAACCCACAGTATCCTTGGTTGCTTCCTTCATATTGAGAATTACCATCTCTATTGTGAAGTATAACCACAATTTATTTGAAATTGAAATGTTGTCTCAAGTCCCTCCTAGTTATGAATTTTACAAATTAATATTTGATCACAGTCACTGAGACATGAATTCATCTCTCTACCTGTCAAAGCTTGCTGTTCTTATTAAGTCTGTACAAAACGGATTTATTATACTGGGTGACGTTTGCTGTGACTGGAATGATTATGTCTTCTAAACCTTTAAAAGTCTGTGCTGCAAAGCTGGGGATTTATCATCTAGTCACTGACTCAACTACAGTTGTAAATACATGAAGCTTAGTTCAAGATTTGAGATTCAATAACTTTATTGTCCCCAGAGGGCAAATGGTTACACAGCAGTAGTACAACCCAAGAAACAGCGCATGAAATGAAGACAGAACACGCACAGAGGGCATAAAAAAGATTTTAAAAAAACATGTATACAAGTAAAACAGCTCAAAAGCAAGAAATTCATGTAAAGGTATTGAGATTACATGTTTTCCTTCCTTACTGAATTTACCAGAGGGTAAAAAAGAGTGTTTGTGTCTGTTGGTTTTGGCAGTCTGAAAAGAGCCAGAAGGCAAACTATGGAACTCTGGAGGCAGGAGACAGGAGCTGTCTGACAGGATGGACTGTGCCTTCTATAAATGGGACCTATTATGCTCATTTCCAGCTCTATATTTTTATTCTGGGACTCCACTAGTGTAGCTTTGCATGATTCACAGTTAAAAAGAAAAATCTTTATTTATCTTATAGTGGTGCTTTATGCAGCCCCTCAGTTCAGCCTCTGTCTCTTAATAGGCAGTCTTAGCTCTTATCTCTTTAAGGCTCCCCTACCGATGAGCCCAGCGTTCAGCCAAGCGTTCAGAGCAGTCTAAAGTTGGTGCTTTTTGCTCACAGGGATTATTTCTACATATGTTTATTATTGTTCCATGATTTTACTGCTTGCTTTGACCACCTTGAGATTATAAGATTCATCTTAGACTTTCTCCCTGGACACATGACTGTAGTGTTTTCACAACCAAATCATTAAATTTCTAATACTATACAGCACTTAAAGGTAAACACAACTCTGCAAGACCTGGAAGAACAACCAGTGCATCACAAATTAACTGAACTCCATACCTACTTTTAATAATAACTACTATGGTTAAATATCCTTTTTCTGTATATATACTAAAATTGGGTATAAATCTCATACTACAATAGAAGTACTCCTTCCTTTTCATTAATTTACTAATTTAATCAGATATTTCCTCATCCTGGAAAAAGTTATAACCACCTATTTCAATTATCAAGCTTTTATTCCTCTCTTCAAATTATGTGTGACTTGTCTATATATTATAATTTTTTTCTTTTTTTTCACTGTTCTCTGTCAAATGCTGAATTCTTTTATTAAGTATTTTTACTTAAAAATAAGTTTCACAGCCCTTTCGACCCTTGGATATGAAGAATGTTTTTTGTCTTACTTATTGTTTCTCTGTTTGTCATGTCTTTATACTGTTTCATTACTTTGTCCTCACTGTGTGAGACAGCAGAAAATCTTCTAGAAAAAAACTTTCTAAATTGTGTCTGACCCACAGCTGGGGATGTTTTTCCTGCTAAAAAATTGAAATGAAATGAAATACACTGTAGAAGCTGTGTCTAAAAATGAATAGTTATAGCTACAGTATAATAGTAATAGTATAGTAATGACCCTGAGGGGTAATTTGTGGTACCATTGGAAGAATAAATACAGGAATGCCAAGACTGCTGCTGCAGGTTACCACAGATAAAGCAACCCGGAAGTGTCCAGAATGTTCTGTCATATTGAACAATTTCTTGTCAATTTAAGCATGTTTAGAAGTTTATACTTTTTGATTGACATTTTTATAAATTACTCAGATTTATTGTCCTATTATTACTCAATAAAGGGCAGGTTGGCTTTGAAAACAGCTGAAAATGATGGCAAAAGTAAGTGGCAGCCAAGATTTATAATCCCTCGGTCACCAAAAACATTTGAAACAAAAATGCATTTTTTTTCCTTCCATGCAGACCCTCACTACAGTAATTGAGTATAAAGATGCTTTTCATCCCCAGCAGCTTTTATTTGTGGGCGCCTATAAGGCAAAGCCCTTGTTCAGCACATGAAGGGATAGATGAAAACTCATAAAGCTTGTAGACTTATGGGGAACATGTGTAAACTGCCCTGCCTTGGAGCCTGTTGCCTAGCTGCCGCCTACATCCATTCTGTATGATATTTATTTATTCTTTTTTTGCCAATGCTGAGAGATGAAGTGAATGAAGCTGATTACATCACATGCATGTGTGCATGATGTACTGTACTAGTTCACCCCTTTGCTATTCTGTCTATATTGTTTCTCTCTCTTTCTCATTTACTTCATACTTATTTGAACTTTTTACATCACAACCATAAGGAGGAGATGCATTGTGCATCCAGGGCAGGCTAGTTTTTAAGGGGCTACTGGTACACAGCACATGAAGCTCATTATGTATTGAGACAGTTTTCTCTCTATGGAAAACAATACTCACACACACACAGCTGCCTGAGAAGATAGACTCAGTAAGGATTCAAAGCCACTTCAGAGAGGAGGTACAAAAACAAGCATTACTTTCAAATTTGCTGTCAGTGTCTTCTGAATCTAGAGCAGTGTATCCTGAGGGCTTTCGGTGTTCTTTTTACTTATATTAATTTATCATATCTAGTCCAGAATAGACCTATGTGTCACTGCTGTGCCTTCTATATTCTTGTCAGTGCTTTTCAGCAAAGTCATCTATCATTGAGATTTACTTATCCTTCTTTTGTTAGTCCGTTGATTTGTCTTTGAGGCTGTGAGCACTGCAAAGAGCGGAGTGACAGGGAAAAAAAATGTCAAGAAGAGCAGAGTCACAAAGAGCAGTATGCCAGCAGCAGTGTTGACTATGTAAAAACTGAGGGCGAAACCCGTCCAGTGCCACAATTGTATATGGATTGTAAAATAAAAGTCTCTTTAAACATTCAGCACGCTGTGCAATAAATATATTTAGCAAGTCCATTAATGTTTGTGTGTTTTTTCAGAAGGAACGCGGGGACAGTGTGTGCTCTCAGACTGAGCCTCAGTGGCAGAATAGAAGCTTTTGGGTTCAAGAGAAATGGAAGATCCTAAGTTCCCAGCTGGAGTTTCACAGTAGGTTTGTGCCATAATGGTATCTTTTTTACAGCATTGCTTTCACTGCTCACTCTTTACAGTGGATTAAAATTGCCAGATATGTTAGGTGATGCATGTGCTTGAGTTCACACTTGTATGGTGCTGTTCGCCAAGGACATTTGAAGACTTTGCGTGGTTTATTCGCTTTTATTACCGTGTATGGAGGCTTTTATACAAAATGTGACAAGCAGTGAGGACATAAAATTGAACTGAGAAATTACTGTGAATCAAAGGTTAATTGTCAATATTCAAATGCTTGCTACAGTTCTCATTTGAAGGTTAAGTTAATAATGACTTGTGTGACTGAATGTCTTTCAAATCTTATTCCTGTACACTACGAGAAAATGAGAACTCTTTGAGCAGAGCTGCAGAGAGCATGATGCTGTTCCTTTGCTCTACTGTGTTATTTCTTTATATGACAAACAGATCACTTGATTTTGTATTAGTATATCCATACTGCTCTTAAATGAAAAAAAAAGAAAGAAAATAGATCAATAATATTTCAGGACTAATGGGGTCTCAGAAGATACATAAAACACCTGGCAACAAAGTGATGTGGTCCACTTATACTAAACTGAAACCTGTAAATAAACGAGAGGATAATGTTATTTAACCGGCAAATATTTGATGGTGACATTTACTTAATGAAGAGAGATAGTAATCTGCGAGAGACGAGGAAAAGAGATTGAGGAGCCGCTCCTGTTTCCTCCTATGGATGGTTAACCTTTGCTGTTTGAACTAGGTTTGTTGAATATGTTGATGAAATTAGCCCTGTGTGATGCATTTGGGCGGTGTTTGTGCTGTGGTTGGTGAGTCAGGCACAGCTCTGGGCAGATGGTGGTCGGAGTAGTGCATAAGGTGCTCTTGATATTCATCAGGAAAGCTGACCTCTGCCATGATGTATTCATCACGGGGCATACATCACGGCAGGGTATGCCTGCATAATGAAAGGATGCAGAGATTCAAAAACAGGACAAAAGCACTTTTCAGCTCTCTGTCAGCCTCACTCCTACTCCCCCTCTCTCACTCTTCAGTTGGATGAAAACAAGGATATTCTGACAAAATTCAGAGTAAATGTTCATGTAGGTTTGGCGAACGAACACTGATTCAATCTTGGATATTTGAGCAGTGATAGGTCAATCAACAAACTTCGCCATTAAAAGAGATAAAATTCTTTTTAAAGTACAAACCCGGAAAATATTAAGCCACACAAAGCCGCAATAATTTCAGTTATGTTGGCTCAGATAGACCTTTGACATTGAAAAAACACTTTTTTGATTCACACTACATTAGCTGCTTAAAAAAGTGCAATGTCCAAACTTTTTATTTCCTTCTCTGTAAATCCAACAACTATAAAAGCATCATGAATTGAAAAACTGCTTTACAATTCAATATAATCATGTATAACTCTAAATGCATCATAAAAAGTGGATTCGTCATCACTTTTAATTGACATTTTAATTGTTAGATAACCATTTGTTGACTAATTATTATGTAAAACAATAATCTGTTTGAGAGCCACAGTGTTCTCTGTAAATATCTCTTTACTAGCTTTAAAGTTATATGCACCATTATACCTAAACTGAAGAATCCATGTTAATGTTTAAAACACAGCTCCATGTATTCAGCCCGATTGTTTTGGCATCTTTGGAAATGTTGAGATCTTGATAACAATTTCACATGAAAATCTGGGGCTGAGCTAAAAATTTTCATCTATATTTATTATTTGTCTGTGACTACCATATACTTTATTACGTGCGCACCAAAAAATAGGGTATTTATAGCACTTTTGAGGTAGAAGAATACCACAAAATCATATCTGAAAGCTACAAAAAAAAAAAACACTCAAGAAATTTGCATAAAAGTAGCGTCACTGCAGAGGTTCTGGATGTTAGCAATCAGTATTTGTCCATAGGGAGAACCACTTCTACAGAAAGGTCTTAGTTATTAATAATTTATTTACATTGTAACAAATATACCATATATATTTGATAATTCTCTCTTTTTGCTGCGCTGACATACTGCATCTTCCCATTTGTAAAATACAAATGAGCAGGCCATTAAATTGTATACCAAATATGTCATACTGTGTTGTTTACTGTAGCTGTATGTGGTGTAAAAGGTCAAGACATTTTCTGCACACAAACACACAAATGTGGGCAAGTTTATTATATATCAGGATGAGCCTCCTGAGATGCACCGTCTCATTTCACACATGCACATCGACACTTGCAAACACACACTGTCCACCTGGTACACTGTACGTATACGGATGTGATACCTGTGAGAATGTGTCACGGTGCTCTGTTCCCACTGCATCGGTAGATGGATCAGTGGTCTTTGGTGTGTGTGTGTGTGTGTGTCTGTGTGTGTGTGTGTGTGTGTGTGTGTGTGTTTTGTGGAAAGGGATATGTATCTACATATGCCTACTCATGTTTTTGTGCTTGTTACTGCATGTTTTATAGTCTGGATGAGATACAAGAGTCATAGTCTGTTTGTCAACATTTTAATATTGTATTTACGTGTGTGTTGGTGTGTGTGTGTGTGTGTGTGTGTGTGTGTGTGTGTGTGTGTGTGTGCGTGTGAAGGGGAGGGAGAAGGGGGATCCAGGACAGGTGCTTTAAAAGAACCCCTTTGACTCATGGTCTCTTCACTAATTAAGTTTAACCTCTTTATGTGCATATGTGTGTGTGTGTGTGTGTGTGTGTGTGTGTGTGTGTCTGCTTATCTATCCATGGGAAAGGTTTGCCTTTTGCACTCCCTCGCCCTTTGGTTTCTTATTTTACTCCTCTAAAAGCACATTTAGTCTACACAAGTTTGATCCAAGCGCTGTGAAGCTTCCATTTGGTGTTTTTTGAAAATCTCAAATTTCACTATATGACATTCAACCATTTTCACTCCAATAATTGTAGTCCCCGTATGTGCAAGTATTTTGTGTTTCTTCTGGAATTTTGCAGAGTATTTAGTCAAACTGTATCATATCTATATCTGAGACAACACTTACTGGATGATGTCTGATCAATATGTTAAACATGGGAACTACAGATGATATTTTAAAGGGAGATTTTCTCAATTATAGTTCACTTTTATGTTGTGGATACATTAACCTTGAGTCATCCTTACAGGCTGTTATACCGTAAGATCTTTATGTTTAAGGTTGATCTGTACATTTATCAGTCAAAATGTTATACCAAGATGATATCTAAAAAAGGAAATGATAGGAAAAGTAACTATAATTCATTCACAATTTTTCATCATTTACCAGCAAGTATAAATGCTTATTGATCTGATGTATTTCATTGAATTCTAAAGGGTTGGATAATTATTTTAAGTATCTGCAGCACAATTTTGGGAGATTTACAACAGTGTGCAGATTGCTATAACAGAGGTGGCTCAATCTCAGTGTGCAAAAATAAGCCTGCATTCGCCAGCTGGGAAGATGGTCTTTAACCTGAGTGGGAGTTGCTGGCTGAAATGAAAAGAACAGAGAAAGTATTTTAAGGAATATTATTCATTGTCACACATTGCATTCAGTTGTCTTCTTAATACTAAAGATTCAGTTCATTTTGATTTGCTTGGCTTCTTATTACAAAGGCTCATCATGTGTGTGTGTGTGTGTGCTTTTTTTTTTAATCAAACATCTGATGTAGGATTCACATCTAACAAGGTTGCATATTGAAGGGGAGATGGAAAAAATCTCCATATCATCAGCATTTGGATTTAATGTCTTCATTGCATTCATGATTCGACATGTTAGCCACAGTTAACAGCGGTTCTTTGAAATGGACCTTTACTTTCAAGATTCTAGCATGTAAATTGGCCAATTTTAAGCTCAACTTTTGGGCTTTTTAACAGAATTAAATTTCTTTACCCTACACATGCGTGAATGAATCAACTCAGCAATCTAAATAAAACATGAAAACCTGCATTTTGAGAATAGACATTGTCAAAGAACTAAATACATCCAGTCCAAATTTACACTGTGTGCTTAAGCAAGTTGAATCGTGCCTGCCACCCACACGCTATTTTCCACCTGCTGCCCACCTACATCAACAATAGTGAAGTAGAGCCCAGGATAAACACAAATACAGACACAACAGAGTGCACATGGTGGCCACGCTCTTCAGATTAACCCTCATCCTCCCTGATGAGACCTGTTGTTTTTACCTGAAGCACTCGACATTTGACACAATATGGACACCATACAGAAACAATAATAGCCTCTTCTTCCACTCTGAAGAACATCAATTTTTGTGGTGTGAGGTCAGAAGCAGGTAAGATAAGACTAAAGCAGTGCTGCTGACCTCGAGATCAATCCAGACAATCCGTCAATCTGGACGAAAAACATCCAGTTTACACTTAAAACTTTGATTTTCCAAGTCTGCACAGTTTTCTGAAGCATTGGTTGAAGATGCACTAATGAAAAACAGTACAGACTAATTGCTTTGAGAAGATTTGCAGCAACTGTTAGTTATTATCACAAGACACTGAAATGAGTCTTTGTTATGTTAAAGAGCATTGTTCACTTCACTTACCCATTGCTATTACAACTCAACCCTGTAATCAGGGAGAGGGACGGAGAGATAGCGAGAGGAGGGGGAGATCGGGTTTCTCAGCCGCTCTGTACCCTAATCCTGGATTTGGAGACGGGATGAGAAGAACGCAGGTAAGGACAAACACAAGTAATAACAGCACTGACATGGGATTGGTAGGTGGGGGTGAGCAGCTTGATAGGAAATAGGGGGCCTCATAGGTTGAGAGAGGGGTGGTTAGTTAGGTAGGTGGGTGGGGTATAAATACCTGCAGTAGACAAGGACACAAAATGCTGAGGGTATGACAGACATTGGCTTACCTGCATTTAGGATAGAGACAAAGAGACAGGGACATGCAGGGTAGAGGCCCTAATGAGAGAATTCTCAGAAAATGAGAAACACCTTTCAGCAAATATATAAGAAGCCCATCACTATTCATCCTCAAGGGTCTTAGCTGAGGGTACAGTTGTGCTTAGAACTGTGGAAAGTACTGGCTTCAGTGCTTTTTGAGAAAACAGGTAGCCTATCACAGTTTTTTACCTGCATATTCTCAAGGGACTGAGAGTTATGCTTGACTGAGCCAAACAGGAGAGGACAAGACAAGAAGGCGGCATAAAAGGTGGAAGAAGAAAAGACGCAGCGAGGAAAAAAGAAGAGAAGGCCACAGAACACAAGACGAAGACAAAATATGACAAAAAGGCAAGACAAATTAATACAACACTGACAAGACACTAAAAAAGAAAGACAGGGACAAATTCTAAGAGGAAAGTAAAAGAGCAAGGAGAGCAAAAAAGCAAGAAGAGTAACAGAAGTTCAATGGGAGACAACTCCTAATGAAACAAGAGCATTCAAGAGAAGGCAAGGTACAAAAAAAGTGAGGACAAGACACCAGATAAAGGACTATATCACACTTCAAAAGAATGGCATCTCAGGCCTTCAGTGCCGACTCTTTCACCTCCCTGGCAGGAGATTCACCCTTGCCCATCTTCATGCACCACACCTCTACCAGTGACTGCCTGCCAGCCACATCGCATGCTCATAGCATGGTATCTGCAGGTAAACCGATCTCAACGGGTCTTCTGTTCTGTAATGTTAAACATATTTTCTTCTGTATTAGTGTCCCGTCATGTGCTTGACCTTTAACTCATGAATGAAAGCTTATGGTGCCTTAATGATATGACCCATAAACCGCATAGTGCTGTCATGGACTTTAAACCTCAACTGCGGGAAGACAGGCCTAAAATAACCACCGCATTCTTCCCCTTCAGTCTTGTGAAGCAAGAAGAAAAAAGGGTATTGGCATTGTGCCGTTTCCTCCATAGATGAGAGCATCCTGGGGGGATTTTGCTCGATAGAGAGTATATTATTTATTTTATAGGAGGTCCCTTGGGTTCTGCAGTTGAGTCATGTCTCATGTTGGGCCATACATTGCACCTACAGGCCTATAATTGATCCAAGTGTGTTCGGTCCTCCCACTAATGCAGCCTTATAAAGGCGCAGTTGCATTTCCAGGCAACGAGGAGGATGAATTGGATTGAAAAATACATTTATTCAAATCCAGTCCAAATTATGTAAATGTATCTAATCAGCTGGTTTAGCCCAGCTGTCTCTACTCAGCGGATAATTGCTTTGAGGATATGTTATCAGTATATGGCAAACTCCCCAAGGTCTTCTTCACAACTGTAGAGGAAACTTCCTGCTGGTGCCTGCTGATTGTTATAAGCTTAGAATAGACTGAAAAGGATCACACAGGACATTAGTCATACAAAATATTTATATAGTAAAGGGTTATCCTGTGAAATCGATTTTGCTACTCAAACAGTACTGTACTGTACTGGAGGAATTTTGGGGGATGGTGCTTTGCTACAATCACATATTAGCCTGTCCTGTATTTGATTGTTACCACAGAAATGTGGCCGTCTAATATTAAGACAAAAGATAAGTAAAAAGCCATAATTACAGCAGGACTTGACCTCAAGTGGCACAGCAAAGCTTTATAAGTTTTTTTTTAATTTGTTTTTATAAATTCATGTCTGTGATGTCTGTGGTACTGCATCTCAACATTACCAGTGTGCATGCATTAGTTAGTGCTTGGAATGAACTTCAAACTGCATAAAAAAGATAAAAACATGAATAATTATGTAATTAGCAGAGGACATGACCAGAACAATGTTCAGCTATCTTTAAATACATTTAGCAGAGGACAGCATTCATGACGGGATGTAATGCAGTTTTCTTAAAAGAGCAATCCTCTAACCTGGAATTTGTGTTATATTAATTTAAGCTTGTTGTTTAAATCATCAGTTTGTTGCCATATAAAGGTAGATTTCCCTGATTTTAGAATCTGATGTTTTGGACTGCCATTTTTTCCATGTTCATGTAAAGATAATCCAGCGTTCAGCTCTACAGTAGCTGACGTTTCTCTTCAGTGTCTACTTATTAAAGGGTAAATGTGTTCAAATCAGACTGTAACCACATCTCTTTTCCGTCTGCACTAGCATTAGACAGAAAAGGTACAGATACAGGTTTTCTATAAAAAACTCAAATAGTACCCATCATCATTATCATCCTTGTGTGATAAAATGAAGCTTTATGTATGAGGAGGAATCAGGGCTTTGAGTCTAAATTGTTAATGGACTGTACTGAGCAGTACTCAGATCAGATCCCAGATAACATGTATCTCAACTGATGGTTTTGTTTTGTTCTTTTGGTTCGATTGAAACCACATTTGTCTCCGTCAGTGTCGTCTGGGCTTTCCCTGGGTCAGCCCCCCAAGCGCTCACACATGAATCTATCCACCTCCTCCCTGGGCAACGCTCTCGGCAACAGCCCCCCCAGCCTACATTACCCAGTCACCCCCTGTCACTACAGCAACCAGCAGGCCACCTATGGCATTATGGCAGGTAAGTGGTGGTGGTATTTGTGACAACTAAGCAATTTATCATAAACAATTCTGATTATTAGTTAATCTATTAAGTCATTTATCAAGCAGAAATGAAAACTATTCTTTTGCTCCAGCATCTCAAATGTAAGGATCTTTGGCTTTTTTCTGTTTTATATCATTGTCTGTTGATTTTTTCACTATTTTCTGACATTTTATGAACTAAAGATTAATTGATACATTAAAAAAAGAAGCAGTGTGGTTTGTCTACTATGCAGGGACACTGAGTTCACATGTAGAAACCACATCAGTATAATCATACTATTCTCCAGGTCTGGTGCTTCCAATAAAAAAATAATCTTGTAGAAAAAAATGGTAATGTGCCATGTTAAAGTTTTGAAGATTATTATTATGCAGACAATTGAATATATATATATATATATGGTAATGATGATGGAGTAAAGATAATAAAGGCCTCTCTCTCTTTGTAGCTCAGGAGATGCTCTCTGCCAGTATTTCTCAGACTCGTATCCTGCAGACATGCGGTGTCCCTCACCCTAACATGGTGAGCGCTGCAAACCCATTGCAAGGTAATGTTCACATACACACACTCACTATCAGTCTCTTTCTCTGTCTCTCTCTCTCTCTCTCTCTCTCTCTCTCTCTCTCTCTCTGTCTCACACACACACACACACACACATTTAATCATTGACCAAATGGAGCAGACATTTTGTTTATTTCCATTTAATTTCCATTTATTTCCATTTTAAATCCGCTATCAGTTAAAATCAATTTCAGACTTGATTACCTTGCCTAATGCTTCGAGCTCTTTAATGCTCTTGTTAAACATAACTGTCAAAAGCGACGTGCCGCTTCCTCCCCCTCCTGCAGAGAGAGAAGAAAAATGAACATAGAAGTGTGACTGTGAAAATTCACAGCAGGAATGGAATTGTATTGAATCTGTGTAAAGAAGTAATTAATTCGTTATGGCACAAGATTCAGGAGCCAAGGACCAGGTCAGTGATCAGTATTTATATTAATGAGTTTTGACATTCAACACTGAAGTTCCAACTAGACCAATCAAGCAGAGCAGTTTGTTTTTTTTAATAGAATTTGACACAACCGCCTAATTCAAACAAAAGCTTCATCAACCTGTATTTATATTACAGCTTGCAAGTTTGGCCAGCACCAACAAAACATTTCATACTAAAAGCTAATGTGCCAGAGCCGAAAGAGAGATACTGTTGAGTGGAGTCATTTTCTTTACAACACATTGTTGAATAATGTTGCTGTACTATTGCAGACTGCTGTAGATGTTGATGCTGCACAAAAGCTTGGTGGTATAGATCTGTTATTCAATACCAAAGGACAAACACAATCAAAATAACACCTATTTTTTTTGTTGGGTTGTTTGTTTGTTTGTTTTCGACCAAGAATATACTATGCAAGTAAGATTAATTTGATACCAGCACAGTTTCTGTGCTCCAGACAATAGGAAACACCCAGACACATTCATCAAATAGAATCTATTAGACAGACAGAATGAAAAGGTGAAGAAAATAAATGATTTATTTGTTAAAGACAGTATGACTGAACTATTTCCAGCTGATTTAACCAAGTTAACTATGACCTAAGCCTAGTGGAACAACACAATTAACATTTGCAGATGAGATGGTAAAATTGCTTCTTTTAACAGACAAAACCTGCTAAAAAGTAGGATCTTAACCACTCGAGTGATATTGACCCACCCTTGTAAATGGTGTAATGAAACTGACTGGTCCACAGTGTCAAAGGCTATGCAGAAATACATTAGGATTAAAATTAAACAGCCGCCTACGTTTAAACATCATTTGTCACTTTAATGAACTCTGTTTCTGTGCTGTCAAGGGATCAAAAGGCAGACTGAAGGTATCACAAATATTACTGTCATTGAACTTTATAGTGATTGTTTGCAGCTTTTGTCTACAGCCTTATAAAAAATGACAATTCATATATGGCAGGGTAATTATTTAAGACAAAGGGATGTGGATTAGCTTGAAATACGCATGAACAACTTAATGACGAACTTACCAATTGTATTAAAAACCTCCATTACACATTTAGCAGAGGCCGGTGCGTCATATCAAGTGTGTATGTGGTGTAATTCATGTGAGAAACTGCCTCTGATGAATCACAAAATGAAACTTGCTCGAAATGACAACAGCACGCAGCAGAAGGATATCTGAGAGAAAAGGGCAGTAACAGTGCTAATAGCATTAAACAGAACTGTATAATTTTGTGAGCTTGATGAAACAAGGTCAGAAGAGAAGCTAGCCCTTTCATCTTTAAAGCTGCTCTAATCCATTTTTTATAACGAACAATAAATAAAATGAGTAAGTGTAATGTGAAAGGTGTTGATTTATGAACCCACAGAGAATTATCAAGTCTGTAGCTCCCCTCGGCAATATGAAGTTTTTTAGCCTCGTTCACCTCGTTTTAAATTTTACAGTCGTTAACTCAGCTCTCATCAAAATCTTTTCCAGCAGGTAACAGTTTCCAGCAAAAACACACTGAAAAACCCTTTCTACTTGTCCAACACCAAAAGACAGTCACAATTAATGACTAGCTAATGAACATAGTGGTGTATTTAGCAAGTAAAGAGCAGTTGATAGAGTCCAAAACCAATTAACCCTGGAATCTTTGAATTACTCTGAGGTCATGCTTCAATCAGTAAATACTGCAATATCGATGTGCTATTTAAATATATGACCATTATCATTACTTACAGACTCAGTTAACTGTCAAAAAACAGCCTTTACCTCCCTTAACATATATGAAACTAATTAAAGCGTAGATAATTTTAAAAATGTATAAGAAAGTCATCCTAGCCTAATGTGACTAATCTGCCACTTTATATTACTTCATTAATGTAAGTGTAATGTAATGTAAGGCATATCTAATGGAACAATAAATTCAATGAGCAAAATCAGCATAATCGAAAAAGCCACCGACGTGCACATTTATGAGAATAAGTAAAACTAGAAAATACAATATTTTATGCCAAAGTTTATAACAGAACAAAATGCTCTTTCCAGTTTTAAATTAATATTCCAACCACTTTGTATTTGAAAAAAAGAGCTAATAAATGAACGGGTTATTATCAGCTGCCATTGAATTGACAAAACGGGTAAAGTTTCTGTCATCCGTCACTCACTGTTGATTGGGCTGCAGGGGAGGGGCGCATCAAGGCATCAGCAGCAGAAAATTGCTAGTTTCAAAGTCCATCATTTCTTGCACTGTAATTGGAAGAAATGCACCATTTCATAAAAATCAGAAACACATAATTGCCTAAAAGTTGAATTTCGGCCAGGAAACATAGTACCAAGCTGGCAAGAGATGGTCTCAACATCAATAAGCATCTCGGTTTTTCGCAGTCAGCATGAGGCTCAGATTGAAACATGAGGATTTATTGGAGATTTAAAAAAGTAAAATATATCTCATGGGGCAGACTCTTGTGATTTTTCCTTTCCATTTTTTCCAAAAGTTTACTGTTTGTAAAGGACCAATGTGTAGGACTTAGTGGCATCTAGCAGTGAGGTTGCAGATTGCATCCAACTGAATACACTCCCCTCCCCCTCCCCCTCGTCTTCCAAGCATGTAGGAGAACCTACAGTGGCCTTGAAGCTTGTGAAAGGCTCTCTCTAGAGTTAGTGTTTGCTTTGTCTATTCTGGGCTACTGCAGAAACATGGAAAAGGACCCAGATATAAAGGGCTCATTCTAAGGTAACAAAAACACAACAATTCTTATTTTCAGGTGATTATACACTAATTAAAAGATACTTATGAATATTATATTCCATTTCTGCCAAGTCCGCTCCGCTAGATGCCACTAAATTCTACACAGTGCACCTTTAAAACAGGACTATATTTCATTGTATACTGGCACTTTTACAGGATCTCCTGGACAGATTTCTTAGCAAAAGCCCCCAAACAGTGAGATCCTTGCACATACTACAGCATTATATAACTGCAAATAATACTAATGTTGTTCGATGTTAAATGGATGTGTAAATAGGTTTGTTCTCCAATACTTCTGCTATAACAACTCAAGTTGTTTGCTTTCTCTGCTCAGCATAAAGCTGCTGATGCTGCTATCGTACACCCTCAACAGCTTGAGGTTCACTGTCCATGAACCCATAAGCTTGTGAAGTACGTTCACAAACCCACTTCTGTTTTGAAAGGGGCATGCTCAACAGTCTGTCTCCATAGCACACAAACACCTGCTGTGTGCACTGTAGCATATATATATATAATTTTTCCCAGAGTGATGAGGAGAACAAAATGTCCTTAGCTGAATCATCCAGGATCTAAAAGCACTTTTGATGTTGTCAGGACTGAAGAGATTTGCTCCAAACCCCTTCTTACCAATAGAGAACAAACATATGTGCACAGGGCCCTCACTGTCTTTTCTGATGTTGATGTTAACAGTGGTATCCTAATGACAAAATGAAAGGCACATCTGCCCATTAGGCTAAAATGTTTGTTTGGAAAGGCTTTGAAAGCTGGAAGAAATTGCCACAGATAAGGGACAACATATACCGTACCTGGAAAATATCTCTATATCTATATTAGCCTTAAGAGGAAATACAAGAGAGAGAGTCCAACCTCTCCCCAACACCTTCAGTACAAGAGAAAATCACTGATGCATACGGTTTTGGTGTAGAATGAGCCACTTTGCTCCTCAGCTAGTGAATGGAGCTGACAGTTCAGCAGTTCAATGACAGTATCCTTTTCTCCGATCCACTTTTGAAAACCCAGCCAGTTTGTTGTGCAGCATGACATGGTACAGGGTGATTGTGAGGGCTGTTACTGTATTTAGTATTCTGTCAGTGTATTCTAGCTGTAACACCTATAAAAAGATTGTTTTAATACCCACCCAATTTCTTTAAAATAGCTATAATAGATATTTTATGACACCAATGTACAAAATGACTATGTGTAATGTGAGTGGTGATGAAGAGAATTATCGTCCTCCCATTTACATAGTTTCATAGAGTTTCCGTTTATTGTTCAGCTGTCCAGCTAAAACTTTACTGTTTTGTTTCACTCTCACTGCTCTCATGGTGTTGTTTTTTGACCACAACGGGCAGAAACATAAAATCCACTGTACAGTGGAGCACCAAACTGCAAACAGACACAGTTAGCAACTAGCTGGTGAACATAGTGAAGCATTTAGCAGCTGAAGAGCCAGATATTTCCCTCAGGAGTTGGTGGAGACAAAACAGACTTTGGTTTCATGATAGTGGCCCATAGTTTTGCTATTATTTCAATTAGAAACGTTCCATCATCCACTTACATGGCTGGAAACCTTATTTCGACACAGCAAATGAAATCTTGGATAAAGGATAACTTGATCATATGAGCAGACGGTCACACTGAGCCTGATAGCATCCGGCTACACAACACAAGAGCCACAGACTCTGAACAACAACCCACAGTAGCTTTCCTGCCACAGTCTCCTTCTTATCTAACTTACTAACATGAACACGTCTTGTCCTGCACCTTATCTTGTTGAACGAGCCACCAAACAAACATTTGCCATGTAAAAGTGCGCAGCTCACGTAGGTCAGTTAGCAGGCTAGATAGTGAATTAGCTGCTCAGCTGCACTACATTACAGAATGCTAACATAGCTGAAAATGTCACTTCGGATCTGTTACATGCTGGTTTGGTCATTGCTCTTGTTAGAGACACACTGTCTGTCCATGACTTGTAGCTGCAGCATTTTACTTTATTTCATTTCTGTATGGTGTAACAGAAGTAGCCTGCTAGCTAATGTCACAAGCCTCAAGCCAGCTGAGACATGCATGGTGCACTCCTCATTGTGTGGCAGAGTAAGCTGTCCATGGTTAATTAATGCAGGTCACATAGAAGAAGACTAGTTGCAGTTGAAATTCGGAGCCTTTGGCCTGTTAAGTGTGTGTCTGCGGTGCTGCCGTATTGAGTGAGTCTCAATCAAAGTTTCTCCACACCACAGATGCTCAAGCTGTTGTCAGGCAGCATTTACAGCTTTCAAGGTTTCAGATAAAGCATATATGGCAATGACGTCATCTCAAGCTCTATAGAAAAGAGCTATATGTTGTCCTTTATCTGTGGCAATTTCTTCTAAGGAAAAAGAGCTCACTCTGATTGGCTGAGTTTATGGATGTAGGGATGCCCTGGGCAAAATCAATGAGTCATTATACCAACAGAATCCTGTTAAAAGATGAAATCTACAAGTAATAATTTCATTCAGATTAGCTTGTGATACTGGGTTTCCACTTTGGGACTTTGTGTAATATCACTGATCTTTTTTTTTTTCTTCTTCTTTTTTTTAAGGAGTTGAGACTAAAACAAGAAATGCTTGTTACCCCTTTCATCACTGAATTTGTATATTAAGTTATTTCAGCTGTATAATATGGTTTGCACTGCACTATTATGTCTTTAACACTAGAGGGCGGTGTTGCATTGCTCATTACAGATTCAGCAACGTTGATGTTAGTGAGAGCAAACAATCTTCACAGCAAAGTTCAGAGTGGACATAGACCAATATTTGGCTGCTGTTGGCCTTAAAAGATATCACCTCTTATCTGATGATGATGTAGTTTGATTGATTATATTTTGTGAAAATTCATCAATTTAGTTTTTTTCCACTGCAGCTGTGCAAGGGCTGAAATAATCACAAGCATTATCTTCCAAATTACAATTAGTCATCTATCCATCTGGTATTCTGGCAGTCATCTGGTTATTAATGCTGAAATTGCTGCAAAAAAGGAAGAAACAAGGAAAAAGGAAGAAATAGACAACAGCCACCAGCTCCACTGCATCTAACCACTTATCATGAACAGCCACATGTAGAAATATGATGAACCTATTTGAAAAGGTTTTGTAGTGTTTATTCATACTGAAGAAGCTGAACAGCTAATCAATGAATAGGGACATTTAAACAAAAATAAAAAGTGAACTCAGCTTTGTATGGAAACACTGAAGCCAAGGATAAGAGAGGTAAGAAGGGTTTTTGGTAAATTATGGGTAAACTGTGGAGATAAATATCTGTAATCAACCCTGTCTCCTAGGTAATAAAATGCCCATCCATTTCCGTGTAATTAATCTGAGGAACACTAGAATGAAAGTTCATTCTTGATGTTAAAAACAGTATGTGGGACAAAATCCTCTCAAATCCATCTACTACCTTTTTTTTCTGAGCCTTCAGCTGCATCTCACATCTCTTCATTGGTATAAGGAGCTGGCTCAGGTGTCATTGAGTGACTTAAGTGTGGAACATTAATACAATATTTCGCTCCATACGAGATTTGACTTTTTTCACATCACAGTGATTGTGCTTATAGCTGTCTGATGTAGTGGTGATAGTATACCCGGTTATAATGGAGAATGATACAGTTTTTGACATTGACAAAATTTAATAGGTGGAGGGAATTAAAAAGAAAAATATGAGCTTATGTATAACAGCGGTTTTTATTCTCAGTAGTTCTGTGGGTTTCTCATGGACATGTCTTTTTTGTGCTGCCGAAATAAAGGCTCTCGGGATACATGTGGGAATAGTGGCCATGCTACTTTCAGTACCCTTCTGACAGTCTGAGGGTCTCCCTTGTGTCTTCTACCAGTTAATTTCCCCCACCTCTCGCTCTCTCTCTCTCTAGGGTCTCTTACTCCTTGCTTGTACAAGTTCCCAGATCCTGGTCTAAGTAGTAGTTCTTGTGCATTAAGCCATGGTTTCTCCTCGCTGCCCTCGGCCCTCCTGTTGACTGATGAGGCCCCTGGGGGCCCCACTGTAGGAGAGATGAAAACTGACACCCAGAGGAAGAGCATGCGGGACCCAGAGGACGCCCCTGCCATGGACTCCCCGCAGATACGAGAGCTAGAGATGTTCGCCAACGACTTTAAAATACGGAGGATCAAACTTGGTGAGTAGGATTACTAAATTATCATCATAATAATAACAGTAATAATAATACTAACTGAAAATGATCCCACTGCACCAATCAGATAGCTGACAACAAAATGTTTCTGTTTGCTCTTGCCTTGCTGCTTCTCCACTTGTGTATTCAATTAAGTATTTCTATTTGTGTTCCCTTTTGCCCTTCAGGTTACACCCAGACTAATGTAGGTGAAGCTCTCGCTGCTGTGCATGGCTCAGAATTCAGCCAGACCACCATCTGCCGCTTTGAAAATCTGCAGCTGAGCTTTAAGAATGCCTGCAAACTCAAGGCCATTCTGGCTAAATGGCTCGACGAAGCTGAGCTTGCTGGTGGTGAGTCACACAGATCCACTCCATCAACCCCGATTACTACTATTACTGGATATCTCATCTTGATATGGTTGATATGTACGGTTTGTTGTAAATACACTTTTGATTTAGTGCAATCAGATCTTCTACAAATTACTGTTTTATTGTCATGATTTTCTTGCAGGATTATGAAGATCTAGGAGCGGCTTGTACGCTGTCTAGGACAGTGGTTCCCAACTTTTTTTCCTTATGACACCTTACAATTAAACAATATCCATTCATGACCCCTCATCACATTATGTATACATCAGTGAGCTGTGAGCAGCTCCACCAGAGAGTGATTTTCTCTTTTCAGATTGCCTTATTTGAATAATCTTTTAGAGGCTTGAATAGGTAAAACTATCCAGGATTTCACAGGAGAAAGGAAAGATTTAAAGAAAAGTATGGAAAAATGTATTTTTAGATTTATCTTGTGAACTTGGAGGGTCATGACCCCGATGTTGGGAACCACTGCTCTAGGAAACTTTGACAGCGGAGATATTACATTCTTTAAAAAGATGGCACTGATATTTATTTCAAAGGGCATAGTTAAGACAATTACCCATTATAACAATAAGCAATAAAATGCTAAGTCAGTCAAAAGTCCAGTAGGTGAGGTCACATTAGCAATCACTTAGTCAGCCAGTAACTCAAACAGTTAGTCAACTGACCTGTTACTTCATTCCTGTGGTAACAAAATATTTCTTTAACTTTCCTGCAGCCTTGTACAGTGATAAAATAGGAATGAATGAGCGGAAGAGGAAAAGGAGAACAACTATCAGGTATCATTTAAGGGCAAAGACACAATACAACATAAATCACACAATGATGTTTACTTTTTACAAAGTTAATCTTCTCTTCCCTTGTTCTCCACTGCAGCCTGGGAGCTAAAGAAGCTCTGGAGCGCAGCTTTGTGGAAAAAAGTAAGCCGTCCTCCCAGGAAATAGCCAGAATTGCTAAAGGCCTCCATCTGGAAAAGGAGGTGGTCAGAGTCTGGTTCTGCAACAGACGCCAAAGGGAGAAACGGGTCAAAACCAGCCTCAACCTCAGCTCCTGTCTGACTAAAATTAGCCCAAACTGCATAGCACAGATGAGTAAAACACAAAGGCCAATGACATAATTTAATGAGTATCTGTCCATCTGTGATCTGATGGACGCTCCTTTCTGAGCACAGCAGGTGAAAATGTATTATTTTTAATGCGGGTTCAGAGGTTATCTGTTGGAAAAACACATTTTGTGAAAGTGTTCATTTAATTTGTAGAGACACCCCTTATTGCAATATGTTCCAGTTTTCTCAATGCAGTTTTAATGTTGTTTTATTTTTTATTCTATTTATTTAAATAGAAGGTTGAAAGAATGTGTCTTAGGAAGTGTTTTAATCTCCCAGAACCCACAAAAACCCAATTTAAAAACATATATAAATGTCAACCCAGCCAGTCTTTTTTTTTTTTTTTATAAAGATAAAAGGTTTTCATTAACTGCATATATTGCGCTTGTTTGACCTGAAGCTACCAGAGCTGACATTTAAATGTACTGAATCTTGGCAGCGCCTTGTTTGCTGTATGTACACTGAAGCATAACTGAAGGAACCAAATATAATATAATCCATCAGCCCCAGAGTGCAGATGAGTACTGTGCCTTTCTAAAAACAAACAATACTGTCCTTGACTTTTCTCTCTTTTTTTTTTTTAGAGAAGAGAGACATGTTATTGTTGTTGAAATGAAGTGTTTTACATTTACATTAAAGTTTGAGACTCTGTGTGTATGCTTGTGGTTGTATTTGTGTATTTGTGATTAGAGCTGATGTCTGTACATCCTTTTATTAATTACCCATCACTGTCTTATGAAAAATGCCTTATGAAGTTTTATTTGAACCGATATACTATAGTCATGCTCAAAACAGTAACATATTTAAACTTTGACAAACAAATTATTTATTTAAGATCTAATATATTATGTTGATCTACTTTGCTGTGTACAACCCCTTTGATTTATGGTCTGAAGTCAGGGAAATGTGAAACTTTGTGACATTTTTGTCAGCAAATGGATCTGAGAATTTTTTATTTTTTTTATCCCTGTTGTAAGATTGATTCAGTTTTTCATATCGGTGGATGTTCTGCTTTTGTAGTCGCTGCCTGTAGAGCAGTGGATAGTCATGACTCTGACCTGGTTGGGATGACTGATGTGAAATGACTTAATAAAGTGAAGAAACACAATAACACTCCACAAATTCCCTCCTAAGACAGAATCTGGGCCTTTCTATTCAACTTATCATTCAAGGTACAATTAATTGGTGCCTGGAGAGTATAAAAATTAGAATTTCGCGTTAAAATAATGCAGAAAATGTGAATTATGTAAAGGCAGATATGCCAGTCAGATAGGTATAAAGTGCCTTCCAGTCAACTTGATTTATATAATTATGCCAAAGACGTATCTGGGTTGCACAAAATTTTCACTTGTACTGAGTAATTGTCACTTTCAGTTCCCAGGCAAAGACAAGTAAATCTGTTTAATTCATTTCTGACAAATAATAAACAAAAACCGTGTTTCAAACAGAGCCACATGTGTCATCTCTCATTTTTACTGATGTCATCTCAGCTTATGAATACATATATTTCGGAGAGCAATGTGTGTACAACAAGAATTGTACAACTCATTGGGGTGTCATGGGGGATTCATAAATAAAGCTAGAAGACAACTTGATCCAGAAACAAGCAGTTCCCACAGTGATTCATGTACAGCTGTCAAACTTGGGTGTTGTCAGGGGAAATAAATGGAGTGTAGTCATCGAACGCTGTCATACTTCTGAGGTGGAAAGTAATAGGCACGATATGCTGAAGAGGAAAAACTACTACATGGAAGAAGCCATAACGTTGGTTTCACAGATGCCTAATACTGATTATCTTGAGGATATAAGACATTGATTTAGAACTTACTCTTGGTATTTTCCCCTAACTTTACGTTTACATAATGTTTACATAGTTTATATATTTAGAGAACTTTGTGGCCATATCACCTATTTAATTTTACAAGATGTGAATGACTAATCACACTTCTCTCTGAGTGCATTACAAGCTTTTACTTAACTAAAAAGAATAAGTTTGTACTCCAGTGTCTTGTGCTTAAAGCATGATTTATCCTCTTTACTACAAATCACATATACTTTACATCACAGCTAACAGTTTTTTGCAAACCATGCTGGTATGTGTTAGATATTTGGATGTAAATTTTCTATTTTCCTAGACATCCACTGTTTTACATTCATTTCTGTATGACTGCATTGCATCATTGCAGATTGATTTGAAGTCTCTGCACTGATTGACATAACGTCACTTTGACAAAACTTAATGCAGACTTGATGTGCAATTGTGACGTATTAGACAATTAGAGCAGATTTCGAGAGTCTGCCATTTGGTTTTCATGTCATATGGAAATGAATGGAAAGGCTACCTGGGATGATGGTAAACTGCATCTGAAAGTCTAAAACTGTACAGCACTGATTTTAAAATGTTCAGGAAAAACATTAAGTATACATAATTTTCAGTTAAGGAGTTAAAGGCTGCAAAAACACTGGCATGGTCCTTTAAAGGGGAAATACACACTAGAGAGTCACCAAAATTTACCTGAAGAAACTTTATTACTTATAAAAGCCCCTGTACACAGTCACTTTACAATGACCGAGGAAACAAACAAAGATGAGGATACATACATTTAAAAAGTGTGGAAATTTCCAAACAATCAGATTACACTCAAACAATGTCAAAATCTGTTAAAACATTGTTTTCGCTCACAATCAGAATGATTGTTAAAAGGTAAAGGAGAGAATTATTTGCAAGAAATAAACAAAAAACAATGTATTATGTATTGTACATGTCAGATACATGCAAGAATAACATTTTTATTTTATTTTTGGCAATAGAAACAAAATGCCAGAGAGAGCGAAAGACTAAATCAACGTCAGCAGATGTCAGTGTCACTCTCATGAGGCCTGAAGCTGACTGACACATGATGAACTGATCACCGGATAGAAGAATCAGCTTCAGCTCTGAAGAGGAGAAAAAACACCTCCTGGATCACAGTGTGTTAGCAAACACTTCCATCACATCGTGGCTGTAGTGTGTGTTTGTATGTTTGTGAGTGAGGCAACTTAACACAACAAATGAAAGTAACTGCACAGCAGCTGAAAGAGAAGAAGGACTGCAGGACCAGTGGCATCCTACAATCACTGTATAAATCCCATGTCCGATATAAGATACACAATCAGGCAGCAAACATCAACCAAAAAGAAAAGAAAAAAAAAAAACTACCCTAATTTGATTACTCAGTAGTATCAAACTATCGATTTAAAACTCTTTGATATACCAGCCTTTCGTAAATTCCAATTTGCGTTTGATTACGTTTTCTCAGACGATCTGTACAGCATCACGACCTCAACGCTGTTAATTAAATGCTAGCCAGTTTGCCCTCAGATCACTCCGTTTCACAATCTCATGCATTATTTTGAGGTGAAGTGAAGACTTTATTCTCGCCCGAGGGCAGTAACATCAGATACACATTTCACATGCATGTGTTTCTCTGAATTACATCTTCTCCTGTATCTATGGTAACATACCTAAGGATTTTAAAAGCATGATAATTAGCTAGTTGTTTCATTTGTTCTGTGACAATTGTGTGATGATGCATTTTCTCGCTTTCACTTGCGTGGTGAAATCTTATCTCTGATACTTTATGATGGCAAAGAAATTAAATGACAGCATCTTACCCGCAAAATAATGGAAACATTTTACAGTGAATGCTTTAACGAGGACAGTTTGCCTCAGATGGAGTGAATCAGATGGCAATAAAGATAGTGGGTAACTAGTTTGAGATGGAAGCATAAGTTCCATCTGCTTACTGACAACCCTTCAGCTTGTTTTAATTACCATGTTTAAGTCATTATAACGTTCTGACAGACCACCCATCTTCAGTCACGTAAAAGCTTATGGAAATTAAACCAAAATATCAGATAGGAAAAGCTAATTTCAAGGTTGTTTACACTGTAGCCCTTATTAAGATGAAGATGGGTGGTAAACAACGGTGAAGGTATTCAGTACTCTTTATGTCAAGCATCTATTAGTCCACCTTCAGGCTGTGGCCACGCTGATGTCATAATAAATATTACTCTAGCATAAATAGATCAGATGTTCTGCCCTCATGATCTGTAAGGCGACCTGCCACAGAATGTCTGAATATATATGTGATGTACATTAAATCTGTCCGTCTGCATGCCTTTGAATGTTTATATAAATATATGTGTGTGTGTGTGTGTGTGTGTGTGTGTGTGTACCCATTGTTACACCTGAAGCACTTCAACCATGATCAAACCAGTGTCTAACAGAGTCCCAGTATTAATGTTGCACTGGTTCATAATGAGAACATTAATACAAAGGAAGACAATTAGTCCACTCCCAGGGCTCGGAGCTGTCTCTCGATCTCGTCGTCAGAGATGGTGGCTTGTTTAGAGGAAGCAGCGCCGGGGACACTCTTTCCTGCAGCTGGAGCTCTCACCATCTGGACACACACACACACATACACACACACACACACACACAGGGGCAGAAGAAAAATCCATTAGCATGCATGTTCAATTCAAACTTAACACATACACAAACACAAAGCTTTGTACTTGGTGTAAAATTGGCAGCCATGTACAGCTGCCTGCTGCCACTCCAAAGCCAAAGCTAAAACCTTTTCAAGCTCACTGGATTTATTGAAGCAGGTCTCGTCAAAAATATTGGAAAACTACTCTTTTTTTGTTGTTCATCTCCACAGATTGTTGGTCTTATTTTTCCAGCATTTTTTAGGATTTTAAACTGGTATTATGTAAGTGTTACAACTCATCACCATAACATAATTAAAATATGTAGATCTCGGTTCAAACTAGAATTACCCTTTACATATGCTGAAAAACATTTGTTAGTTTCCACACTTATAAACATGGCAGCATAATTCCTGTGAATATAATAAATCTTTGTAATTTCTTTCCAGCTTTAGGGTTGATCCAAGCAAGCTTTTATTGTTCTGCTTTTCTAAGAAAGCACATTATACGAGAACATTCAGATTATTATTTGTCTTTTGTTGTGATTGAGCAGTAAGTGCCAAAAACAGTTTTGGGGCTTTTTGTGAAACTACCTGTTTGTTCTCTCCAGCTGTGGGTTCGTTTATTGGACAATTTGTAGGCTTTTATGTTGTTTTGTGAACGGTAATAACTCATTGGGGCCCCCAGGGGGAGCCCGCCTCTCAGCAGATGGGCAGCCTGGCAGCCACACAGACTACAGCAGACACACAGCTAGAAGAGCTGAGGGCTAGCCCCACCGTGTGGCAGCTGGAATACATTTTAACAGTCGACTAAAAGCCATGTGGAGCATTTATTGTTCAGCTAATGCTGCTACGGGATGTGTGCTCCATTAAGAAATGTGTAAAATGTGGTAAAACTTTATCTTGTAACTTTTTTACTACAGGAAAATGATCAAATGGTATTTAAATTGTCTAATTTTTACCTGGATAGTGATAGTACTTAAATAAAAGTAAATTAAACTAAATGAAACAATGGGTTTAAAAAGTGTTTTCTAACAGCATATAGTGCAAAGTAAGGATTTGTACTATACTTTAAGTATGAATGATGCTGAAACCTGTCTTACCTTTCCTGAGATCTCAATGCCGATCTCATCCAGAACCTGGTTGACAATGTCCTGAGATTCCTCTTCATCTCCAGACTCATCAAAGATCTCATCCAAAGTGTCGTTTACTGGACAGACAGTGAGACAGGGAGGGTGAGGAGAAGCACAGACGAGTCAAATATACTGATTTTCAATCACAGTTTGGATTTTAGAGTCAGACAGAAGTTGGCTTTTTTTTGGAAAAGAGCTATTTTGCAATCAAGTGTGTTTAACTGGATGCTTGTGTGTTTGCATTTACACAAAGAATTGAAAAGCTTCTCCAACTATACATCATATATTTTTCAACACGTCACTTCTCACACCGTTCACATACATTCTGACAATCTGGTTTTGAGAAGCCTATAAATACCAGAGCTCTTAGTGTGTGCACTGCATGTCCTTACTCATTTCCTCGGTCATGCCCATCTTCATGTTCTCCTTCTGGAAGTCTTGCATGGTCTTTAGGGTCTTCTGTGGATCCATCTTTTTGTTCACTGCTTGCATCGTCTGTACATAAGAAGGTTAGAGAATTACTCTCAAGGTTGTCAGCTGATCTCCCATCATACTGGATGTTTCAAGACTTTTCAGTGTTGGCCTTCTTTTCAACATAGGACGACAAAAAAAATCCCAAAAACTAAATTCAACTGGCACAAGTTTGGTTGAATTGGTGTTCATATAAAGAACCTCTATTCTCACAAAAATACTAAAGGTAAATCACTTGACATGGCAAATTCCCAAGGAGTAGTTTACAGCTGATTTCTGTACTTAACACATATGAGTGGGAGTCCCAGGGTAATATTACTTAGGTTGAAATAGGGTTTTAAAAGGCTTGTTCTGCATCCATTAGCACATTAGGATAATAGAGATGCTACAAAAAACAAAAACTAATTCAGAAATTATGCATCCCCCCCCCCCTCCTTCCTGTGAAAGATCAGCACAAACATGGCCTACTTTCACAGCTGAGCCTGACAATAGATAAGATATATTCCTGTCTCCACTTTACTGTCTTTGACATATTGCTCCAAACCATGTTGATCCACAAGTCTGATAACTGAGAGAGGAAAGTGTTGCACTATTCATCGAATGGAAGCTGCGACTTCTTCTTTCTAGAAAAGCATTTAATGTTTGCATAAATAAACTCTGTGTGTGTCTGACATAAAATGATTCTCTCAAACAGCCACACAACAACCTCATCACACTCCATTAATTGGATCCTAATTATATTTGACCTGTCTATGTTTGCCATGTCTGACTCTGTACAGTGCATCGCTCCTGGCCAATTACTACCTCTCACACTTTATTAACAACGCTGAGACTCAGCTTTAGACATGAACAGATCCCACATTAATACTTTAATTACAACACTGAAATATTGATACCAGTAAACACTGAAACTAGTTCATGTGCGAAGTCGAGGGATGCAAGAAAGAAGTTCTGGTTTTCTACTTTTAAAATATTTTTAGAAAATCTTTTGTTTCCAGTTTTCTTTAACAAAAAAATGATTATGAAGATGTATAAACAATAAACTCAGCAGCTCGTTCATACAATGTGCGAGTATGTTTTTCACAACAGCTTGTATTTTAACAGATGTTAATAATCTGTTTTTTATTTGCCTGTTAACAGTGCAGCCCTTTTAACATTTTAAAACCGGACCTCATACCAGTTGGAATGAACTGACGCTGAACTGCCAGGGTCAAGGATCTTACCTTGGCTGTGGAGGACATGGCGCCGGCCATCTTCATTTGGGAGTTCATGACCTTCGTCTGCGTAGACATGGAGGTGACCTTGGAGCTGACGGCGTACGTGCGGTTCTTCTGCTTCCGCAGCTGGACCAACTGCTTGGCGAGGATCTTACACGCCTCCCGGTTACCACTCTTAGCCATTTTCTTGATCTCTGCCTCCTGGGAAGGGGAGAGAAGGGGGGGATTCGGATTTGAGAAATAGGTACACTTCCTGACACTTAGAGTTGTGTCTGAATGTTTTCTACTAAACACCAATAGTGTGTAAATCTTACCATGTGCATTGTCCATATACAAATTTTTTTTAAAAATAGTTTTTGAAGGGGCAGTAAGCAGCCCAAATATACTGTGGATATCTGGAACAAATCCATTGAGGCTACTGAGAGACTAGATATGAATTATGTTTAGAAAGAATGTTCCTTTGTAAGTATAAAAATTAAGAATAATCACATAGCAGAGCAGCTATCTTGCAAAACAGAGAAATTTCTATCCAAATAATATTTTGAGAACTTCATAGTGTCGGTGAACGCCACCAATTCACCGTCAGTCTCGGCGATACGACATGCTTAATCGTGTTAAAAGCCACATTAAGATCCAGGAGAATCAGGATGGATGCAGATGGGTGATTTTAGACGCCCATCACTTGTCAGAGAAGCTTCTTTTTCTGTCTATATTTTCTATAGTGTGTGTACACATGCACACAAACACACACCAAGAATTGATAAATAAACATATTCACAAATCTCCAGAGAGATATAAGTATTAGCAAATATAGACACAGTCTATAATAAACACAGTCATCAAGATCAGGCCTTACTTACTGGCAAGCAAATACACGCTTTTAGCTTTAGTAAACATCAGAATATACACAAATGCCCACAGGGATTGTGTGTGTGTGGGCACGAGTGTGTGTGTGAGCGTCCCGGGAGACGAGAGTGGAGCTCCAGGTTACAGTAAGCTAGCCAGACCTCTCAGCACAGCTACAACAGCACCAGCATGCTTTGTTTATTTCTTGTGTGTGCGCTGAAAGCATCCTCTCCAGGAAATAACAATCAATTATTAATGTCTGATTCTCAGCTCTCTGTCTCTCTCTCTAACACACACACACACACACACATAACACAGAGAGAGAGCAGGTGCATTAGTTTCAGTCTATCTTTGTCTGTTTGTGAATAGAGCAAAACCTCAAATTAATGCCAAGGAGGAAAAAAAACTAGAGCTGTATAAGAAAAAAAAGAAGACTGTGACAATAATAATGTCAATTGCACTGTCATCTGAAAAACTATGAATGCATTAACGGGGGGAAAAATGCAGACGAGAGCAGTGGGACTGCTGCTGATGTGAAGCTTATAACGTCTTATTTACTGCCTTGTCAGGGAAGGAGGAAGGGGTGGAGGGGCGATAGATAGATAGATAGACATGAAAGAAGGAAGCACACAACTGTGAGGCTGTTCGCTTTGCCTGGTAGGAACTGGGAGTCTTTATGTATAAACTCAATGCTGCAGATTCCAGCTTCCATCCAAATATCAGGTGGATTTTACAGATGTTGTTTCAGAAAGCCAGATTTCATCTTTAAAATGTTTTTAGCATTGTCTCAAATTGTTCTAATATCAGTTTAACAGCCATAACAAACCAAAAAAAAATAGAAATCTGTATTGACCCCAGTAAATGAAACTTCTTAAATAGAATGAACAGCAGATTAAAAATTGTTAAAAGAAACACCAAGTGTAACTATGATAAAATAAAGCAGATATCATGGAAAGATCAGGTAGATGTCTTAATTCACACTTTTTAAGGCCTTATGTTCAAATTTCATACAGTTTGAATCAAATTTTGACATCCTGAATGTAGACCTTCATGACATGTAAGTTTCTTTTCTTTAAGTCCTATAAAAACACATAAAAATGAAGAACGTGACTGGAAAGGTACCTAGGTTTTGGGGGGAAAAACCTGTGTCTTTTTTTGCTGTATTGGCTTGCATGCGAGTGTGTGCAGACACACACAATGCGTGCGTCGTGGGGGGCAACAGATGGTCATAATTGTGCTAAACTGCAAATATAGGTCATTTCCATACTGTAGCGAAGGTATCTTTTATTCAGAATGCGCAACAAAGCTTTAAAAACTAGACTAATTAGCAGAAATCATTAATGAGAAATAAAAAATCTGGTTCCCCGGGGAGGTAATTATGTCCTGTATGATATTTACTTAATACAACAAAGGGGAGAGGACACAGCCTGTTTCTTTCATCTTTCAGCCAGGGGAAATGTTATGTGCTTCTGTGAATATAGCCTTATCATGTAACTGTGTGTGTGTGTGTGTGTGTGTGTGTGTGTGTGTGTGTGTGTGTGTGTGTGTGTGTGTGTGTGTGTGTGAGAGAGAGAGAGAATATGGTCTCATTTGCCCGAAGCAAAGCCACCATACCAAATCTATCTTGTCTATTAATTTAGACCCATTAGCTAATCAGGCTAAATCCCAAATTGTAGGAAGTGGAGGTAGTGTAGATGCGTGTGTGTGTGTGTGTGTGTGTGTGTGTGTGTTGGGGAAACAGGGGGGTCTTGATTGGGCATTGATGCAATATGTAGAAATCTATGTAAAATGCCGTGCAAATGGATATTTTGTTTTTCCTCAAACTTTGTGTGTGTATGTGTGTGTTTGTGTGTGTGTGTGTGTGTGTGTGTGTGTGTGTGTGTATGCGCATCTCACCATTTGTTTCTCTTGTTTCTCCAGTGCCGCTCTGTCCCTGGTGATCTGTCTCTGGGTGCCACGCAGCTCCTTTGACTGTTCCTTGATTATGTCTAATGAGAGACAGAAAAGAAGACATCAGTTCTGTAAAAGCTACAATACCTGAATATTTATTAACATCCAACAACCTTTTTCCACATATCACTTCCAAAATGCAAATACACACTTCTGAATTTATGTGATTACATGTATGAACTTTTACTTTTGAGCCTATCGAATATGTATGATTTTTCACATCACTTGAAAGAGCTGCAACAATTAGTCGATTCATCAGTTGATGGAAAATTAATCGCCAACTATTTTGATAATCATTTTATCTGGATATCTTTGAGGTTGTGGACTGTTGGTCAGGACAAAACAAGAACATTTTAGGTTGCATCTCGGGCTTTGGGAATCAGTGAGAGACGTTTGTCACCCTTTTCTGACATTTTATAGACCAAACAACTAATTGATAAATCCAGACAATAATCACCAGATTAATCAATAATAAAAATAACCATTTATAGCAGCCATACATCACTTGTATTTCAATGGAAAAGTCAAGCTAAAATACCTTTGGATTTGCTACAGTTCTCGTCTTTTGATACTCCCTCCAAATACAAAAATGCAGCTAAGTGAAGTGGTTGATACCTGACATCACTCATGACTTGTACAGCCGAAATAATCTGAAGCTGACAGCTGAACAGAAAACACAGCAACAGCAGCAAAGATGTAGAGAAGCATCTTTTTTCATATTAAAACCACCATCTACCATGTCCTCTCTTTTTCTTTAAGTTGCTCTGAAAATCTGTAAAGATGATAGCTACATTTTCAAGTTGGACATCACTACATTTCTTGTGCAATAAAATTAGCTGCACAGCTGTGGGAGAAATCTAACACATCTATTGAGTGCCTGAATAGTGAGCAGACAGTGTGTGTGTGCGCACATGGACATGAAATACCAGAGTAATCAGCAGCACAATGAGACGGCACACTGACGCTGCCGAATGTTGAACTGCCCACACAAATACAAAGTGGCATCATGTGAGATGATGCATGACCCTGAAGTCACACCAGTGACGGACAACCCAAGAACACACACACACACACACACACACACACTCAGGAGCTCCATAAAGAAAACAAATACAGATAAAGCTGTGTCTCTTTCCATTAACACTCTATTGTGGACTGGATACTGACTACAGAGTATGTACAGTGCTGACCTAAAATCAGATTCAGTCTAAAGTCTGAGGTGCTTTTGTATGTTGCAATATACAATGTCCTTGTCATCATTTTAAATGTAAAGGAATTTTCAAGTATTAAATAAAATTCTTTAAAAAAAATTTAAAAATCAATTAAGTCATGTCAAGTCTGGTTCATTAACATTATATCACCTAAAATAAAAATTACAAATTTGCCTCAAAGGGCTTTAAAATCCGTACAACATCCTCTATCCTTAGGAAGTGAAAAAAAAGGAAGAAACCTCAGGAGGAGCAACAGAGGAGGGATCCCTCTCCCAAGATGGACAGACATGCAATAGATGTGTCTCCTGTCTGGAAACCTATGTGGGAATCTATGTGGAGTTTAGACATTATATTGGTAAAAAAAATAATGAAAAATTGAACAATACATTCCAAAGGAATTTATTCAGCTTATATTACCATAATAAATTATAGGAAATATGACTTTAGGGGCTAAAAAGCAAACTTCAACAAACTGAAAAAAAATGCTTATTCTTTCTGAAAAGTTCACCAATCATGAACTTGGTCAAAACACGTCATAGCGTTGGACCACTTGTGAGAACGCCGCATGTATACGTATAAGGTGACGTGCCGACAACGTCTCAAAAGTGGGAGGGATATCGTCCTACAAATACGAGGGATTTCACCCCCACCCCCCTCCATTCACCAAATAATCAGAAACTACTTCAACCACCCCACCCAGGGGCAACAACCAAAACTCTGCGTCCAGAAAGCGAGAGATGAGAGAAATTAAGGACATGAGATGGGGACTTCAAAAATGTCTCCGCTGAGAAGATCTGATAATGGCTTGGCTTGGAGTAGAGGCAACACAGCGCAGTAAGTACAGTATGCAGATGATCAGTATGAGTGAAACTGGAATGACAGTGATGGGAGGAGTAGGTAGGTGGTGCTATGAAAAAAATTTGTGGTAACATACAAAGCCTATTGTCAAAGCTGCAGAAAGCATACTTTCATAAGTAATTCTCTTAAAATAACTTTGAGGTCCAGATGTGACAAGGATTTATCAGCCCTTCCTCTGGAAATCCAGCCCAAGGAGTCAATATAATCAGTATTTGAAATAGAATAATTGATTCATTAATTTTGACCTTGTGAGGCTGATTACCTCGCCTGCGGAAAAACACTTAAATATTAAGATTTGAAACACTTTTCTGAGTTTTGACAGCACTATACATTACTGACTAAAATTAACATGTCCTACTATGATGACAGCATGACACAGTGTCATTATTTCCAACATTACAGATACACACAGAAAAAAAAAAACCTTTGAGGTAATATTGCTGTTCACTCTCACAGCACAGGAAGGCTTCAGTCTGGACGAATAGAAAGTAGTAGCCTTTAACCAAATTAATGAGAGATATAAAAATATGCGAGATTGTACTGAGTAAGAGAGGTCCATGGATTTGGCTCAAATACTTATGACATGCTTGTCAAAATGTCATTAATCTGACCAAATGATAACACAAAAATGATATAGAAACAACAGTCATATGCTAGCTATATGTTATATCTATCTGACATTAAGTATTCAGTGTTTTGACATGCGTTTTAGTAGGCTATAATTTGAGTTTATGTTTCCCGTTTCATTGGAGAACAATTAGCTCTAGTGTAACAATACAGAAACCCTCCTCTTATATTAAAAGATAGCTAACTAATGATTAACAAGTGGGAGCAAACCTAAATGACCGGAGTAACACCTTAAACTATTGTTAATGGTTCAATTGTAATCCAGCCATATACAAAATGACATGTTCGCCTAAAATACATTAAGTTTGGCAGAGCTTCATCGCCGTTTCTCGACTTCAGTCAGTCGTTTGATTGCTGGTTGAAACTAGTTGGACCCAGAACAGGTTAAACAAGTTAAATGGGGATGGTGTTATCTAATTTTAGATGGGAACAACACGGCAGTCTGTACACTCGGGCTAAAAACAAGTTAGCTAGCGCTTTACACAGAGCAAACTTACCATCGACAGTCTTCTTCTTGAAAAGGGAAGCCATGTCGCCGCTTTGTATCAACTTAAACACCAAATAAAAAAAATCCTGTACTGATATACTATGTGGTTCCTAACGTTAATACCGCCGTTTAGCCGTCAAACCGGGGCGGTGGGTCAGGTTAGCAGCCTCGGCTTCCTGGTTGACTTTCTGTTGTTGGAGTTCCTCCCTCAGCTGACTGACTCAACGGCTCCACGTGACGTCATGGCGGGGCTTTTCTTGCTGCCTTCAAGTGTACCTCGTAAAAAACAAATAATGGAACCCTGGTCAGAAAAGTGTGATTCGCGCGTCGAAAACGAATTAGAGAAAAATGTCAAGACTGTGGAGTCACCGCGTAAAATATACGGATACCAATGTGTACTTTGAACCCAGAAACTGATGTTGTGCAGTGCAGCTACAAGCTTAAAATGTGGCCCCAATATTATGTGTTGAAACATTTCAAAAACAGAAGAGTTGTGTTGCAATACAGCAGCTGATTGGGATCTAAACAAACAAACAAATAAAAGCTGTTTTAGTTATTGATTTCATCCCACTATCTATACCGTTCATGTATGGAATGAAAAATTGTGGATAGGCTAATGCCAGCCCTTGCAACAACTGCAGTGACACGTGAAGACACGTTGCTACACAAGCAATAACAAAATAATCTAATTTAATTTGTTTAAATTAAATTTTATTGAGACATTAACACATCAGTCCTGATAAGTGCACTATTTTGCGTTATTCATGTTCACTTAACATGGACTTGCATATTTCTTACAGTAATTGAAGGCAACGTAAAGGCAGAGAAACTGATGTTAAAATGTTCATTGGCAACAAAGAAACGTCTTTTTTTCTCTAAATGATGAGGCCAAGCAAGCAAATGAAGTCATGCTTACAGTGTGGCTGACATGATTTATAGTTTGCATGGATTTTATTCTTAACATGTACAGAATATTTAATCCAACTGATATTTTAATTGTTTTTTCCCCTTTCCTTTCAGTCTTTCAAGTTAGTCTATGAGAGCAGTCTATGCATCTGGGTGTGTTGTCAGTATTACTCATAGAGCACAAATATGAAAACTATTGTAAGAGAACAATCCAAAGGGGATGTTACTGTCTCTAAAATCACCCCCACAGCTTCTCACAGCATCATGAATTGTCCTCCTCTCAATTTCCCTCCTCATCCCGAGGGGCGAGGGTTTCCATACACTCCAGCGTGTATTCATATTGTATTATCTCATATTGATGCTGAGAGCAACTTTATGTGGGCTGGTGGGACTCTTGAACCATAACCAACTCAATTTGGCTCATGCTTGTGTGAGACAGGGTTGGGGTGTGTGTGTGTGTGTGTGTGTGTGTGTGTGTGTGTGTGTGTGTGTGTGTGTGTGTGTGTGTGTGTATTGGGGGTGGCAGTGGGAGGTAGCGGAGAAGATGCAAGCTGGGTGGGGGGGTCTCAGCCCAGAAATAGTGAGAGATGCCATGTTATGGCTGGAGCAGAGGAGAGAGGGGGAGAAGGGTGACTTTGAGGAGAAGGAGGGGAGGATGGGTAGCCCACAGCTCTTTCCTCTATCTCTAAGGAGGTGTGTGTGTGTGTGTGTGTGGGCTGTGGGCATACACTCGCCTGTGTGCATCGGCATGTCGTCCTGAGGCGTTGTTCTTGTTAAGGTTATTAGGGAAGATGTTTGGCGCTAATCAGCTGAGGACTACAGGGACCCCGACTAAATGGCCTCATCATCAGAGGGCCCCAGTGGTGATAAATCTAGCCCCAAGCACTCAGAGACCCTGCAGGTACTAAGCCTGTATCTGACTTTGCCGCTACAAAGTGGCAGCATGTAGATCAATACACAGGGATCGGATTTGGGCCTTCAAGGTGATGGATCTATTGGAGTTTGACTGAATAGTCATAGTAAACTTTGATCAATGTTACACTGGTTTTCAAAGGCTTTAACCTGAGTTCATTCTAATGAAACATGATTGATTTCCACAAGTACATGCCTTATTTCCATTATTGTTATTAATATTATTTTGTCTAAATGTTTCAAAGGTTCCTCCCAAAAGAATCTTGTGGAAATATTTTGTGTCAGTAGGTGCAACCAATACAGGTAGATTTAACACAATTAAACCACAAATACATGAAATAGATACATAATTTTTCACTGTCAAATCAGAATAAAGTCCCCAAATAATTCTTCTTAAGTTTTCCTAACCTAATATCAAAATAATTTAACCTTCTTCTGTCATCTTTTCTCTTTTGTCATTCACTGTTTTCCGGCTTCACTTTCACCTCCTCCTTCCTCCACTTACTGCACCTCTGTATCTCTCTCGCTCTCCTCCTCCTCCTCTCTGTGATCTAGCCCGGGGCAAGCAGACATGTAATGTTAAGGCACTAACTACAGAGTGTATGAGCACACACACACACACAGCAGAGAGAGAGATGTTCATGTGTGAAATGAGATCTCTGCTCAATCAGTGGGAGTCGCAGCCATAAAGCACATCAAGCTTTTCAGCTGTAAGGTATCATCAGACAAATCGCTCAAATCTTCTTCACTTGATGTCTGTGGAGTTGTCTGTTAACAACTGTGTTTTTCCTCCTCTTCACAGATAAACCTGCTCATGGACATCCAGAGATGAAAACTGAGTGTTGGGTCCAGCCTTGAGGGTTCTTCTTTTTTTGTTGGAAGAACAGTGGGAGTGGGGGGGCTGTAAAAGACAAGATCTGACTGATATTTTACACCAATACTAATTAGGCCACTTTCATTAACAACCCTCCAAAGATTGTAAGTGTTCTGTATTTCTAACCACCATTCTTGAAACTTTAATTTAGATGCATAACTTATGATAAAACAAAAACTCTCACTTGAAACACTAACAAATAACTTACAAATAACCAACATCAGCAGTGTTGGTCTGTCAGTCTGTTGGTCCAGACTTACATATCTCAACAACTACTGGGTGGATTGACATAAAATTGTCTGCAGATATTCATGGTCCCCAGATGACGAATCCTACTAACTTTGGTGATTCCCTGACTTTTCCTCTAGCACCAGCAGCAGGTTTTTGGTTTTTAGTGACATGTTTGGACAACTATTGGATGGTTTGCAATGACATTTGGTCCAGATATTCATGGTGTTAGGAGGATGACTCCTAAGTTGATCCTTGAATTTTTCTGTTGCACCCCCAGCAGGTCAAACTTTTCACTTATCCTATGAAATATCTCATCATCTACCCAATGGGTTGGTACAAAATTTTGTGCAGACATTCATGGTTCTCAGAGGATGAATCCTACTGACATTGGTGATCCCCTGACATTTCCTCTAGCACCACGATATGGTTGACAATTGTGGTTTTTAGTGACATGTCTCAACACCTATTGGACTGTAATAATTTTGGTGATGCCTTAACCTTTCCTGCCAACTCTAGCTCAAAGTTAAATTTGTACCAATACCTTGGTTTATGACCAAATACCTACAAAACAAGTGGCCTCTACCCTCAGCCTCAGGTGAGGTGATGGTTTCTAGTTCTAATTAGCAAATATTACCGTGATAGCACACTAAACTAAGGTGTGTTAGCATTTAGCTCCCTGCACCACTGTACATAAGTACAACCCAACAGGGCCACTACATGTTTGTGGAATCATAGTCTCGTTCTACTCCACTTCACAGCTTGAAAAAATGTGGAACATCTCATTAGAAATCAGATTCAACAACTTCATATTCATCACAACAGAGAAAGACAATACCAACTCCGTGGTGTCTCATTTTTGCAGTAATAGAGGATCAACATCTGGCCCATATATCAGAAAAAAACATGAATTCTATTATTTTTTTTATTTGTCATTTGCAATAGAATTTCAACAAAGCTTTCTTGTGCCTCAAGGTGTATATATCTCATACCCCATATTTATCTGGTATAAATCCCGAATCATAGTAGGATATAAGATATGACTACATGCTGCAGTCTTCCCTGTGCCCCTCACATGTAACTAGGCTGAAATATGTTTGTATGCAAACACAGAAAGACAAGCGGCTGTGATGGGAGGCATGGGATTTCAACAGCAATTCTGCTGTCTGATGGATGGATACTTCACTGGTACCCAGATGGAGAGAGATAGATAGAGGGAAGCCTCTTTCATGGGGAATACTACGGGGATAAAAGAAATAGGAGAACAGAGGGCAGAATCACAGAGAAGGAGAAATGGTACAATCAAAGGTAGAGGAGAGCAGAGATAGACAGAGAAGTGTGGTCAAACATTCTGGCCTCACTGGGAAACCAGAGATTAGATGTCAGTTTAGAACTATTGCCTTCACATAGAGACACATCACATGACTCTGCCACTCTAACAGGTTTTATACAGATTTGTATGCTGCTGATATTGTCCTTTTAAGGTCATTTTTAAAGGGGTAGTTTGAAATTTTGCAAAATATCCTTATTGGCTCTCTTGCTTTTTCATGCAGTTAGACAAGACGAGAGATACTGTTCTCATATGCTAAATATGAAGACGGTTAGCTAAGCTTAGCTTTAGCAAATATATCTTGTATTGAATAAGTTTATCTCATATAAAAACAAAAGCGTAAAAACAACAACATGTAGTTTAACAAGGGTACTGGACTATTTCTTGGCCAGGCACAGTGACATCTGTCAAACCGCTTCATATAGTTTCATATTAAATGGACAGATATGAGATAGGTATCTGTCTTCTCATCTAACTGTTAACAAGAAATTGGATGAGCGTATTTCACAAAATGTCAAATAGACAAAATGTTGAATGATTCCTTTAAAAATAAGACCTCCCATGATCAGATGCATGCACTTTTCATGATATGATTTGCTAGTTATAGCACTGATTGGTCTGTGCTAAACTTCATGCATGGGAAGCTTTTAACATTAGTTAATTAATGGCATTAAGTTAATATTAGATATGACATTTTGATCAGATTCCAAATAAAGAGAGGAATTAGGACATATGGAAGACAGCAGGTGGCTAAGAGAGCGGGAAGACATGGAGGGGTGAAGGAAGCAGAAAAAACAGGGTGATAGCAGCAGGGGAGGCTGAGGGCAGGGGAGTTTGGGATGGTCTAATAAATCGACTGAATGATTCCACTCATTTCTGCCTGTGGGACGGACCTAGTCGTGCTCACCGGCGCAGTACAGCATCAGGGAATTGTGGGTAATGAGAGATTATTCTCCCCTGTAGTGTTTGCTCATCATCATTGCCACCCGCAACCTCCCCAGCCGCCCACAAGGCAGATCGTGAACACACACACACACACACACACATTTGCACACAAACGTGCATAATTAGATGCAGGTGTGGAGTTATACAGATGAACACGTGCAGACACACACATACACAGACACACTGATGGTTTAGTGTGTAAGGTCAAACAGTAGTGTGTTATTGTTTAAATCTGCTGCTGGCGCCAATTTTGGATGTCACACACATGGTTCAATGACATCCTCTTTTATCCACAGGTCCTTTTTGCCTGAGGAGGACAATCTGTCTGAGGAATCCTACATGTATCAAACCAGAACCCCTCTTTTACCCTTTCTCTCTTTTTTTCCTCTCTCCTCTGTCTCTGAGTCTGTGGTCCTCCTCGCCCCAGGGCCAGGCTGTGACCACAAGAAGTAGGCTGGTGGTCCCAGCAGGAGCCCAGGCTCAGACACCATTAGCATGAGGGAATTAGAGTCATTACAACTAGAAGGGCAACGGAGGACAAGTCCTTCGCTCTGCAAAGGAGGGAGGAGGTTTGGGAAGTTGTGTGAGGATGGGAAACAGACAACGTGGGAGGCTTTATTAATAAGATAGTTGAGAGACATGTATAAAGTATGGATGTGTTGTATAGCTTTTCATAATCTGAAAAGCTAGAATATGATTTTAAATTGACATTCTTGGCATTTGAGATGAAAATCTATTTAATCCATGGAGGGTCAATTAGTGTAATTTGTAATAGCATCTTGACAGGTTGGTAAAGTGAGAGGTGAGAATCAAATGAGCTGTAAGAGCAGAGAATCACCTCAGACTAGCAGTTTCACACCAGCAGTTTTCTTTTTGGTGTTGTGTACCACATAATTAAAGGAAGTGTTTTCAGTTTTTTTATATACAATTGGTGTAATAGGTTACCTGTTGGGATCACTAAGGTGGTCAACACACTGAAATTTGAGGAAACAAAAAGAAATGGAGAGAATATCTTAACCTAGTTGACACCCGAAAACTGCATTCATAAATGCAAAAACACACTGCAATATGCATGCAACACAATGGAGCCTAAAGTGACATCAGGAATGTTTATAGATAGATTTATTCATGTAGAGATTTGGCAGACGTAGAAATCAAACCTTGTCATTTTCACTTATATAGTGCGTGAAAAGATGAGCACAGACAACACAGCAAACATTTTATTGCAAGAGAGAGAGAGAGAAAGACTGAGGGCATAAAAATGGGATATACAGTTGATCATATTATTAATAATACTAATATATAATATGTATCTTTAAAAAAAGGCATCCTGCTTTTAAGCAATGCCTCATTGTGTACATGTGATATCAGTGGAAAAAGGTTGAATCGTTAAGATGTAAAGTAGGGGCCCCTGAAGCAAAATCTCACCCAAGGCCCCAAAAATGCCATCCCTCTTCCTCAGTCTCTCTCAAGATGCCAACACAGCAACTGAAGCTTCCTGCGTCTCCATTTATTCCTTTATGTTTTTCATTCACTGTGTGTTTCACCTCTGCTGGAGAGAATTTTGACATTATGAATCTATTTTGCATTCTTCTCCATGCCACTGTTTAAACCAGACATCAAAATCTAGCTCAGAAAGGTAATGGTATGGAAAGGGACCTATGTGCTTAATTTCACACATATCCAGAATATGTATCCTGCGCAAACAGAGCTATATTTTCTTCCAATTTGATGTGGATTTTTAGATTTAATATTTGAACCATGTCCAACTTTTGTTTTAAAAGAAAATTCTCCCCAGTTTGACCCTCCAACGGGGAGCCACATCAGTCATGTGGATTACCCTCAGTCAAAATGACCCAGTCTTTGAGTCTTCATCATCTCATTAACTTCTACCAGGCAGCCGGGGCAGCTTCCATTATCTTTATACGTGCAGAATATGAGTTAAAACTGGAGGATGGATAAGTAATTATCTGCTTTTTTAAGCAAGGTCAGCATGGTGACTCCACAGGAACCAAATATCCACTGGTCACTTTGTTAGGAGGCAAACAGTATGGGTGCAGACCGTCAGACACACAGGCACACACACTGTGAAAGAAATGCACTTCTTTGTCTAGTATTCGCAATTAAAACTCTCATTTCCATTTATAAAATGTGCAATAATGGCTTCAACAATTAAAACTGAATATGTGAGATCATTGAGATAATGAAAATGCGAAAGCGTGGTGGCTTTGTTTGACAAAAAAGCCCTTGTAACAGTTTTTTTTTTCCTGTGGCTCAAGATGGAAATTTAATTTCCATTCATTTACAAATGACTGTCTTTTTCTCATTAAAGTGGTACCACAATGCAAATGATCCCACCATGTTATTTTGTGTCTCTCTTAAACTGAATTATACATCAAGACTCATGTTCTGGTTTTAAATTAGAGGCGATTCTTGTTGTATATACTGCAAGTAGATTTTTTCCCCCAAAGTCTGAATATGACAGTGAATTAAAATTCACTCGCATTGCATCACTCTGTGTACTTGAAGATGCACTAATGGTTCTTTAATTATACGTACCCCTTCCCCCACCTCTCACACACACTGTAAGCGAGGTTTGTCTTGTTAGGGGATACAGCTTTTCTAACGCAGACATTGCAACTAGAATTTTCACTGAATATACAGGCAGACACACGCAGACAGCATGTGTTTAATAATGGAAGAGCTTCAATAATATCAGGTCACATCAGTTTGGTGAATATGTCATATATCTACAATACACTATATATACATATTTTTATGTATTTGTATATGTTTTCCTTGAATTTCTGCCTTCATCATCCTTTTTCATTTAAAGTTATATATTGTAAATGACGTATCAATAGTAAAATTGATCAATTTAAAACTAACACATGTCAGAAAATGCTGGCAGCCTCAGCTAAATGACATCTACATTGGTATTGGTCTTTGAGTATCCAAACTTATGTACATTAGAGAGAATCTGCATGTGCAGTGTATTCATTTGTTTGCCAGACTCTGCACAGGTGCCTTGTGCATCATCTTCATCCTTATCATTATCATTGTCATCATCATCATCATCAGCTCAGGCAGGTGTGTGTTTCTATAGATTCTCTCTGGGGCAAAAGAACGATAACAACCATACCACAAAACTCATGATGCTGCACTCTGCTTAATGTGAGATATCATCATCAACAGCACTCAGCATTATCTCACACCTGCCTCATCAGGGGTGCCGTGTAAGGTTGAAAAAGATAGATCTTTTAATTAGAACAGTTTCATTCGGCAAGACACTGTGTTTTTGCTGAAAAGGAGTTAGACAAAAAGCTTGAATGTTTTCAGTTGTCTGTGAGTTGGGCTCCCTCTTTCTGGGATTTTTTTTTCTCTGTTACCTCTGAGACTCAGATCTGGGACACAACACTTGTGACCTGTTTTTTGGTTTCATGGGATGTATCCCCTAAACAGCATCCCTCCCACAGAAGAATGTTCCTCTGAAACATGGCTGTGATCTAAAGTAGTAGAAGTTTATTAGGCATGTGAGATTTCTTTAGATCTAAAGCACCGGAGGTTCCCTTCATTCTTTGAGGGGTTCAACAACAGGAAAAGCAAACAATTTTCCAACTCCACTTTAATTCCTGTCCCTTCCCTTCTCCTCCCTCTGTTTTTCCCCCTTTAAAACATCCACTAATAATCATCAGTGTGCCTCATTAAGGAGCGGAGGAGTAGAGGCACGGGCTGCTCCAGATGTTTGGTGGAAAACCCCTGAGGTCCAGCGTCTGTGTCAGAGAACTTGTGTGTGTATGTCTGTTGTAATATACGCTATCATGTGTGCATGACTGCATGAGTGTGTGCTGGTATGTGTACTGTATGCGACACGGCTGTAAATCTGCACGTCTGACACTTCCTGCTCTGTCTCAAGGCATCATTCTGTCGTGTTCCACTGCCCCACTTCCAAACCAAGCAAAGACAGCGGAGGAACAAGATTTCCTCCATGAGAACACTAGATGGAGATGCGGACTAACTCTCTGCCATCTCAGCACAGTCTAATCATCAGTCTCTTTGTCTGCTGATATTGTCACACTGAGCTATCTGTCAGGTCAACTGTCAGCACAAGACATGCGGGTGGAAGTAGGATTTGAATGATTTATGGAGCAGGTACTGACTCTATTAAAATCTGTCCCACTCACTGATGTCAACCTTTGTTATGATGAATATGATTTAATTTATTCAAGTCTTATTCATTGTAGAACTAATCATTGAATTGAACTGACCACATTCTTTAAATGCTGTTTTGGAGGCTTTTTCAATTTCAGCACTTGCATTTTTGGGGAAACTATTTTCACAAAATATGCTTTTTCTGTTGTTTCGGCTTTTCAGCCTTTCCTCCAGTGTCTGAAGAGGATCTGATAATATTAAATAATGTTTTTTTAATCATTGACCCTGATGGACAACGCTGAGGTCATCTGAAAACAAGTCAAACTCCGTCCATGTGTTTTTATAATTCCCATCTAATTTTTTTTCTTTCAAAATGTCGAATCGCAACATCAGCTTGTGGCTGAATAATTCACGTGCCTATTGTGACATCAAAGTGAATGAAACATGAGTGAAAACGATGAGCGTTACCCACTTGCCACTGTCCCCTCAGGTCTCATCAGATCCAGCAACTGAAGTATCAAACCTGGCGACAACAGCAAGCAGGGCAGGAACGGGAAATAAATAATAAATGTTCCTGTTGTCATATTTACCCTCTCGCTCGATCCCAAAGTGGGGGAAAGCAAACTAAGAGGGAGAAGATGAAAATGAAAAGCAGTGTGACAGAAAAAATATGTCCTGACGCAGACATTAACACTTCATTCTTTTTTGCCGCGTTGCCTTTCATGTATAAAGGTTTATTACCAAGTTGATGTTACAAAATCTATACATTAATAAGCTTTGACTATCAATTCCATTTAAAAATGCATTTTGTGTAACCAGCTTGACACACCTGTGACATATCACATCCCGCAGTGATCAGTTATTAGGGATCATCAAGTGTGATTACCTGATGGATGGATGCATGGTTTGTGCGTGTGCATGCTCAGCAGTCCTCAGCTCAGCAGTACTGGGTTCATGCATGATCTTATTATATTTTATCTAAGCACAGCAAAACCAAAAGTCTCCACTTGAAATGTTATTTATTTGCTATATTGGAGAGCAGAGAGTCAGTTCCTACAGATAACAGACAACAGAAGGTTGGATAATATGATAACTCCATGTAGCAGAGGAGCCAAGTGTCATCAGTCTACTTGCTAATTGAACTGTAAAAAAAAAAAATAGGTGAGTTAATTAAATCTTGTGTTGTTACTCAACAGGGATGAGAATCATTTGTTGTGACATTGTAAGTAAGCTTGTTCTTATGACTTGGAAGAAACTGAAGTTTGCTATTGAGACTCAGTACATTAGCATATGTTTGCCGAAAAGGGAAGAAATGTGAAAATATTAAACATTCCTGGTGTTCATAACCCAGATATGTCTTAGTGGCAACCATGGATAAAGCTGGATGTATCCCTGATATCTAATATCCCAGAATGTCCTGTTTCCTGTAGGCTAGAATAACTCATCCTTCACCCAACTGCCAAATGTCCAAATTCAAACTCATACTGTTCATTAATCGGCATAGTGCATCACTTTGCCAACTGGTTTAATATGTGTGTTCTTTCTGAACAGAAAATGTGGCAACAAAATGTTAACTGAGCTGCAAATTTGGAAAGTTTCTGCCAATTTCTTTTTTCATATTTTTTTCTGCTGCTTTACATAGGTTCCTATTCTGTGGTGTCACCCAAATCAAGCAATTTGGTATACATACTGACTTTTTTTTGTCATTTAACTGTGGATGTATCATGTTCTCAAGTATGTAAGGAACTGCAGTACTATCCACTACCCACAATTCCTTGCTCAACAACAGAGAATTCACATGCACTCCTCCTTTCCTGTCCTTGCAGTGAAATTCAACACATAGACTGAGGCTTTTAAAAAGATTTTTCTAAAAAAAATGGATCCTGATTGACTTGTGATTCATGACAATGACTTGATGAATGCTTACAATATTTATTTAGTCCTTGAACTTTTGGATTAATAAAGATTTTACAGTATAAAACTGTCCAGCCATTTATGTTGGTTAGTTGGTTTCTTTCTATACTGCGGCTGATTTTTCCGAACTACTCAGGAACACTTTACAACTTTCCTTGACCTCAAGATGAAGTGTGCTCTTTTTTTTTACTGTTTGGATGTAAATCTAAATTTACATTTCACTGAACATAAGGTCAAGACAGAATATATTTTAAATTTGTATTTAAAAATAGACATTCCTTTTTATAACCCCATAGACTTTACTTTAAGAATCTATCAAAATCAACCTTCCTCATTCATGACCTGCTGTCACTGAGTTTAAAGGGTTTTAAGGGTCAAGATACCATTGAGAGTTTACCCTGCTGGAAATCACGGTACAGAGAGTCCTCAGGTTTTCATTACAACTAAAGACCTCACTGATTAGTTGCTCTTCTCATGGTTCAGGGAAATCTGGTCATGTCGTGTTTACTCTCTGCCTTTCATATCATGCCTGTCCATTTATTCTGTAGTGCAGCGGTACTTAGTGTACTGTAGGAGCACACTATTCTTACAGTAAATCAAGTATGCATCTGATTACTGAACAATAAGTTTTCAAAATGAATCACCTCTCATAGACTATAGAAAATCATCATTTTTTATTCATGTCATAGTAATAGCTAGTTCGCATTACATGAGGTCTTACCCCTGCAGGGAGTAGAAAAGAAAAAGTTTAAGAGCCAATATTTTACCCAGTATACTTTTTTGTTCCAGTCTGTCCATATTGTTTTCTATATCTACGTTTAAACCTCAAGAGAAACCAATATCAAAAATATAGCAAGCGGCGAAAAGCAGGGCCCAAGCTCATAATCAGACATACATGTAATAAACAAATTTTAAACCACAAGAGCGGATATGTTTGAACAGAGTTCAGGTCTGTAAGGACGACATACACAACAAGGTTACCAAACTGGATTCGAACAGGTGACCTCACAACGGCAGGGCATGTGTCTAGACCACTTAACTGCAATCAGTAAAGTACTGCAATGAAGTCAATGAGAGTAAATAACCTAATGATCTGTAAACATGAACCATTATGGATTATTGTTCTGGTGATCAGTACGTCAGAGTAAATTTGTAAGAGGGTGAGTAACCTTGGCAACCTCTTAACAACAGCAACAACTGGCACTGGTTCCCCACTGGATTTGAACGCAGGACTTCATGCCTCATAGTTAGTACCTTAACCCCTAGACTACCAGGTCTGTTGGTCAATCAGCTGTCTTTTGTTTCCATAACCTCAAAGTTGAATACGCCGGAGGTCTATGACTGAGAAATCACAGGTTAAAGGCTTTTGCTCAAGGGTTTGAAAGCCAAAATAAAAATTAGGGTCAATTAAAATGCTATGTTGTTGTTTTGAGGCAGCAACAGCAAAAACTGTAAGCGCTATTACTTAAAGCGTGAGTCAGACCAATGTTGCCAGGAGCACTGCTCTGTGATTGAACTCATAACCTTGTAATCTAACAGAGAAAGTTTACCATGAACAGAACTTAAGCACAGAGCCAGAGTAATTGTTCCGCTAATGGTGTACTGCACCTGCAGCAATCACACACTAATAATCCTCACAATTCCAAGAGGGTTCCAGCACCTTCATGCTTGGACCCCTAAAAATCTATTTGTATTCAAAATACTTTGCTCAAAAGCGAGGAGGATAGAATTGACTTTGTTTAAAAACTATCATTGGGTAGCACAACTGATGCATAAGTATGGTTGCAAGAATAACTAAAGATACTCATTATTGGTGCCAATGGGAGAGAATTCTTCTCTGAAAGTATCTTTGGATTAACTTCCATTTATGACTCAATTGGACTCAAATGAACTCAGAGAAACTAATAATCAGCAGTGAATGGATTAAGGGAAAATGTGGTTGTGAAGTAAACACGAATTTAAAAACCTAAATGTTTATGTCCAAAGCACTATAACAACAACAAAACAAAAAGGTTTTAAAAATAGTTTAAATAAAGGGGTTAGTCTCCATGGAGCCTGTGATTTTTTATTAATTTTCTACAATTGAAGTATTATCTTCAGCAAATGTTGCTTTTATTATTTTGTGTTCACTTCGGTTTAAATTCAGTTTACTAAAGAACATCTCCTACTAGGGGTCACCCACTGTTAAAAACCTTGGAGTTATTTGAGATCAGAACCTCACTCTTGAGTCTCATTTTAAAAGGCTAGCTCTGTCGTGTTTCTTCCACTTGAGAAATATATCTAGAATTAGATCTTTTATTTATTTTAATGATTGTCAAAGACTGATTCATGCTTTTATCACTTCTGGTCTGGATTGTTCTAATGCAATGTTTACATGGCTTGGCCAAAACATGATTGCATGGCTTCAGGGTGTCCAAAATTCAGCCGCCAGACTTTTGACCAAATCACGAAAGCATGATCATATCTCCCCTATTTAAGCTTAACCTTCACTGGCTGCCTGTTCGTTTTAGAATTGATTTTAAAATTTTGCTCTTGAACTTTAAGGCCTTTGAACGGTATGGCACTGATCTAACCTGGCTGAGCTTATAAATCATTACTCACCAACCCGTAGATTGAGATCCTCTGATAAGGCCCGGTCAGCTATTCCCCGGTCCAGGCTTAAGACCAACGGTGACAGGGTTTTTGCTGTCAGGATTCCAACCTTTTGAAACCGCTTACCAGAGAAACCTAGACTAGAAAATTCATTGCCGTCTTTCAAATTGTCCCTCAAAACATACTTCTACAGTATGGCTTTTGCTTAATTATTTTATCTGTTACTTATTTTATCTATTACTCTCATGTGTTACTTTTATCCATTATTTTTATCACTACTTTTAACTGTTTTATGTGTTATTTTATTTTGTATGTGATTGTTTTCCTGCTTTATTTTATTTGTTCTTGTTTTTTGAAGCACTTTGCAATGGTTGTTTTGAAAAGTGCTATATAAATAAAGTTCATTATTATTATTATCATTATTATTATTATTATTATTATTATTATTATTATTATTATTATTATTTACAGATTACAGCAGGTGTCCTTCAGGGACAACTGATAACCATGCTATGTAATTGAACTCACCAACAGGTGGCAGCAAACAGCTCAACTCAGTCAGTCAGGGGGCTTCACACAATGAGAGAAAACTGATAATGAACAGTCACATTACACATGGCAGTAACCAAGAAGTTGAACAACACCTTTTTATTTTTAGCTGTCATAAATTAAAGACATAGAGGCAGGAAACCAAAGGCATCGGTGGAATGTAACTAAGCACATTCACTCAAGTTCTGTACTTAAGTTCAAATTTTAGGTATTTCACTTAGGTATTTTTATGTTATGCTACTTTGTACTTCTACTCAACAACAATTCAGAGAGAAATACTGTACTTTTTACTCCACTACTTTTATTTAACAGCTGTAGTTAGTTTTCAGATACATTTTTACAATAAATAATGTATGATAAGCTTATAAAATACAAAAATGTGTTAAATATTAAACCAGTAGTTTTCAAATGTTTTGGTTTGTAGCCCCTGTGTGTAGTTGTGGCTGTTACAGATGTTTGAGTTGTTATCAGTTCCACCAAATAAATAATTGCTTGACAAAAGAGGTAAAACTTTCCAATATTTCACAAAAAAGTAAACTTTAGAGAAAAGTCTGAACATTAATCAAACTTTGTGGGGCAGAACTTTGTTTTTTCTCTCCGTCACGGTCTACCTGTTATTTTTTATTTTGGGCACTTAAGCTTTCATCTCAATGATAAAAATAGAAATTCAACCCTTAAATGTGCTTTTGACTGACATGCACCATATAATGCACCTGGATTTAAGTTGCACCTGGTGCTCAACGATAAATTGCAGATGAAATTGTTCACACAGGGTACAAAACACTTCATTTAAATCTGCTCTTAAAAACTAAAACACTTGGCGGATATCAAAAGGTGGATACCTGTATTGTTTAGAGAAAGCATTTTGAAATTTGACTTTTGAGCCAAGAAAGATCTGAAACAGCATTTAGACCTTCATGTTGTGAAAACTGAAAAGTTACCTGAATAAATAAATAAACAAACACTTTGGATGTCTGTTCAGCAGTCTCTGGGTAAAGCAGACTTGGGTTCATGTATTTCTAAAACCCTGTTACAACCCTGATTCTGACCTCTAGCACACAGTCCTGAGGTCAGGAGTCTCTGCTCTGAACTATGTGACACACAGGAGCATAACATGAGTACATTACAGTTTTATGAATGGATGCTCCCCCAGTGGGAATAGAACCCTTAGACTCATAGTGCCTTGCTAAACTCCATTGCGCTTTGCAGGCCCTTCCCTAGTGGGCGTGCGTAAATGGCTCCAGCCCTCTCTAAATATAACTCCCTTCCAAAACAGAAAAAGAGAGAGAAGGGGGAAAGGAATGCTCACCCAATCAGAAGCGGCCTGAAAACTTGTCAGTGAGGAGTTTTTTTTCGCATACAGTGTTTGTGTCATAACGTTTTGCTCGATTTTGTGGCCCCGGTTGGTGCTGGTGGAGCGCACAGCGGGAGGCGCATTGTCTGTATGCAAACTGGACGACATGGCCATTGTATGCGTTTGGGCATATATAGAGGCACCGATGGCTCGGAGGATCCAGCCCGTCTGAAGTCTCAGGGAGAGTCGCCTTCGGCTGTTTTGTGCGCGTTTCTCTCCTCCGACTCTCTCGTTCTTAACCGCTTTGGTCCGTCGCTATGAGTTGCCTGGATGTGATGTACCATCAAAGCTATGGAGCGCACTACCTCCCTGCAGCGGCGTACAAGGCGACGTACTATAACCCAGATCACCAGCAACAACAGGTGAGATACTCATCATAAAACTTTTGTAGCTGCTGAGTGGCACTGACGCAATGTAATCATATGAAAAGAATTTTTTTAGGAGTGAAGCATAAAGACTCATGTGACCTAGGATGAAGTGTAATCTCTCTCACGCTTTACAAAAAATAACTTATATACCATATCTAACTGTAATAACTATAGTTATAAACCATAGTAAAAATGAAAAGGTGTTAAAGATAATGAGTACAGCACAAGATTGAAACAAGAAGTAATTTACCATAAAGTTGTCACCAGGCCTAAATTTAAATATTCTTTAAGAATCGTCCATTTTCTTTCGTTTTTACTCAAAAGGGGTTTTCCTATTGACCGCCTTCTGTTCAATATACCATTCCAAACTATTTTAAGCCTAGCATACAACTCCTTAACTTCAATTTGAGTTTTGAATGATGAAATTCCAGTCTGAGGCTCGGTATTCACCTCAGGTCATGCGTAATGACACCAAACTATTAATCGTGCGGTCAAACGGTGATGTAATGACAGCCAGTCAGTCACTCAGGAATGTGGATGAATCACATTGAGCTTTACAAATAGTTGGAATGCAGTATGGGAAAAAATAAATTAATTTTCACACAACTCCTAAGCTGCGTGTGTACTGGAGTGTAAATATTACTTGAATAAATGTATTTATGGCATGTAAAGTCTAATTTTATTGCACTGAAAACAACAGTATGATGATCAGTATTTTAAATAATTTTACTCAAATGTGAATACTCCTGCTTGGATGTGTCAGTTCATGTCCCTCTGACTCTTCTCTCTTCCAGAGGAAGCTGAGTGCTCACAGTAAGATGCAGAATTTTTTGGGGCAGCAGCAGCAGCAGCAAGGAGGAGGAGGAGGACGAGGGATGCTGTCCAGGGATCAGGGCCTCCGACAGGTTCCTGGAACTGAGTCAGGCTGTGTATCCACATCCGATTCAGAGCTGAAGGATGGCACTCAACCAGCAGGAGCAGAGTACTTAAACTCCCGGTGCGTGTTGTTTACCTACTTCCAAGGAGACATCAGTGACGTGGTAGATGAGCATTTCTCCCGGGCTCTGAGTCAGTCCAGCACTTTCAACAGCGAGACCAAGCCAATCAGAATGACTCAGCCATCTGTATCGAGCACTGCTGGTTCATGGAAAGGTGAGATTTGGTTAAAATATACTAGTGCTGACTCATTAATTTTCTTTTACTTAATAGCAAAATTAATTTTATCCCCAGCTTAAAAGAATTGCAGTTGATAAAAAAAAATATGTGGCAGTGTGATGAGATAAAGTCTGTTTGTTGCAGATGGTGTGTCTCACTCTGAGGGTCAGAGCAGCTCAGTTTGGAACAGCACCTATCAATCCCAGGCCGGTTCCTGCCTCCCATCTGTCTCCGTCTCAGTCCACCCAGACTTCTCTCCCAGCCCCGTTTCCTTCAACCACCCAGACGGAGCTCTGTGGGCCGGCCACATGCTCTCCCAGGCCAGTCTCCCGCCTCTGGCGGCCCTCCCCGAAAGCTGGACCTACAACCTGAACTCCCAAAGCACAAGTGGCTACCCCAATGTCCATGATGTCTACCACCCTCACCCCCATGCACACATTCACACCCGGCACCACCACCCCATGCTCCATTCCTACCCGACCCACAGTGCAGCATTAGATACCAGGTTTGGTCCTCTGCTGCTGCCCAGTGTTAGGAACCAGAGCCAGCCAGCCGCGAGCACAGGCAGTTCCCCCCACAGCGAGGGGGTAAAGACAGAGATGGACCCTAGCAGCCCCATCACGGCTACCTCTGTCGCCTGGACCCCCTCGCCCCTCCATGGATCCTTGGAGGTGTACGACTCAGGTAGATACACAAAACAATGCAGTTGCAAGCATGCATGTGTTCTAACTTGTGCAATATGTGGCAATAATGACAATAATAATTTGACCATGTTTCTTTCTCTCTCTGCAGCTCATGATCAGACCAAAGCAAAGTCGTCAGTTTGGTTCTAACTGATGTACTAAGAAGGAATATCAATGGATTATGCCTGCAGCCCAGCTTACACCAAAAAGGACCTACTCTGTGGCTTTATCAATGCATGGCTGCAACACCAGCACTGTAATGTACAATGTAGATATATGATAGACTGCTTACTGTAGCTTAGACTACGAGTCCTGCACTGTCCACACGACTTATCATGGAGATGAACTCAGGCTTGGACTTAAATGACAGTGATGAGATGCTTTGGCTGCAGGTCAAGGCCCTTGAAGAACGATAAAAACAGACTACTAGCTTTAAAGATGGGAGGCCCCTTTTTCTCTGTTGGCACAAAACACCCTTTCCTGTTCATGCAATGTGAGACAAAGTGGTTCTGTTTCAAGAGCTTGATTTTGATCCACATTTTGTTTTGTACAGTAAATGTTTGTTGATGATTGTACATTTCTTGTGCACAGTTTTGTCATGCTAAGTTGTTTGCTGGATGACTTCTGCTAAATCGTTGCCTGAATGCTACCTTTACTATTTTGCCTTTGGGGGAATGTGTAGTGTAAATATTGGTACTGTATGTTTAAGTGATAAATTGTTAAGATGTATTTGCAAATGAAGTGTGTTTTTTCAGACATCACTTTAATCAGTTCGCCCCAAAATATGTGGAATGCAAGCAGAATATTCACCTCCAACTACACTTTAATAAACCTAGAGGGTATTGAGCACATCGTTCAGATTTAGGAAAGAATCTTCCTGCTCCAAAGCAGAAATCTTCCCATTACATACCAGGAAATGGTAGCAGCTCTTGTAAAATCAGGAAAAGTCTGTTTCCTCTGACACCAAACTAGACATCTTTTTTTTTCATTATAAAAAAATAGAGCAGGATAAATAACTATAATAATAATAATAATAATAAAGACCAAGATAAAATGATCCAGAACAGTTACACAAATTACCATTAGTTAAGAAAAAGGACTGAGATAAAAATGAGCTTTAAGAAGTAAGTAGGTAAAGTTTGTTTAGTATAGCACTTTTCACAGAACAAGGTCACAGAGTGCTTCACAAGGATAAAATAGTTAAAAATAAGACCATAAAACCATAAAAAACAAACAATTAAAACATAAGCAACACAAGACTTTAAAAACACACAGAATACAGCATTACAGGCTGGTCAAAGGCCAGTGTTCAGCTGCTTCTTAAAGGCATCAGTGCATACATCTACAGGAAGAGCGTTCCACAGTGTTGGAGCCACATCTTCAAAGGCTCGATCACCTTTTGTTGTAAGTGGAGAGCGAGGGACAACCAGTAAGCCCTGGTCAGAAGACCTAAGTGACCTGCTGGTGATATAAGATGGGATGGGAAACCAATGTAAAGAAGATAAGATGGCTGTGATGTGAGTCGTCCTGCTTGCTTGCAGGTGAAAAGGGAATTGCAGTAGTCCAGCCAGGATGATATAAATCATCTCTAGCTCAGGTTTTGACAAAAAAGACCTGATTTTGGCAATGCAGTACATAGCCTGATCAAATATAACACAGAGATTTCTAAGATTAGACCATACAGCTGAAGAAGAGATTTAAGGGAGGATACTGAGATTGCCACAGCTGCAAGGCCTGGGCAGCAAAAGCGAGTTTTAGGAACCATTAACAGGGCCCTGCTAGAGGATATCAAGCAGCGATCAGGCTCATATGAGCAAAACAATTCATGTGATAATGCTGGGATGTAGATTTTACATAATGTCAATCTGATATTTAAACCAGAATATCAATAACTGAAAACAGAAATAGCAGTTTCTGCAACTGTTAGGTGGTTACCACATAGATGGAGATTTGTCCCACTGTCTTACAGATACAATCCTCCAATAACTGGTAACTTTTTTATTCTCAACCCTGTGTCTTCAAAAACATTACCAATACTGTGTCAAAAAAAGGATACTCAATGAGTTGGTTGTTGCCATGTTCAGTTTCAGATATAAACGCTGCTAAACAATATAGTGTACATTATGAAACTAACAGGAGTCGAGTTGTAACAAGGGAAGTGGGTTGCATTCCAGACAGTTACTGTAAGATACCATGACAGGTCTGTTGCCTCTCTTCAAACAAACACGTACATGAAAATACACACACTCCCAGTCTCACAAACACACACCAAAGAATGTACTTCCCGTCTGGACAGGAAGTTTGTTGGACTGTGGCAGACACACGTACAGTAAAAAGACACATTTCAGTTATACCAGATAAGTTTGGTTGGTAAGTGTTATCTATCATGACATTATACACAATAAACCTGCAAAGAAAATACCATGAAACACATCCTCCAATGTGTTACAGGAATGAAAAAAAAAAACCTCCTTGAGGTCAGTGACTGAATGAAGGTCTGGACTGATCTCCATGCTGAAGAATTCCAGCAGCAATGATGACTATGTACAATGATATGAATTCTGGAGGGAAAAAACTGCTCTAAATACATATTTCAGGCTCGGATCTGGTGCCAGGATCAGCATTATTAGTACCCATCCTGACATAATCAACAGCTGTCTGCGCTTGCGTAAGCATGGCCACGGCTGTGTGTGTGTGTGTGTGTGTGTGTGTGTGTGTGTGTGTGTGTGTGTGTGTGTGTGTGTGTGTGTGTGGTGAGTGGTCTGACCAGGTGGTATGATCAGCAGTAGCAGCCCACTAACATTCCAGCCTCCTCTCCCACGTCTCTCTCATTCTCCATCTCAACTAACCAGCAGCAGTTCAAATCTGGAACGAATCATGATGTATCAAAACACATAATCTGAGTGGAAAAGGCAAATTTAAAGATCTTCCTGGAATGTGTACACATAAAAATGTTTACTGGAGGCCTCAAGTTTCCACATCACACTTGTGTAAGGCGCAAACACACGACTAGCTTAAAAACTAGTTGTGATGTCACAAAATCATCAAACTCAGATTTAAGGTGTGCACAGAGAAACTTTCCCCTCTCAACAAATGTGAAAACAGCTTTCTAGTGTCAAACGATCCTTCCTAAATAACTTCCTATATAGATAACAAGCTTGGTTCAGTAGTTAAACAACTCAGAGGGATTTTGGATACTCCTGGATGCTAACATTTGTTCAATTCATCTTTCCACATATGTCATATAATGTCACTGCAATGAAGACTACAGGCACTCAGAGAGGTTGTTTGGTTATTAGTTGGTTCAATGGAATATCAAATGTGCAACTGCTAACATGTAAGTTTGTGTTTAACCTCTGAAACTCCACAAGAACCCTAGTGTCCTCAGCCAACATTACTGTCTTTCAGAGGCTGTAGCGGGCTCAAGGTATCCATTAGTACCAACCATATCATGCTAGCTTGTTGGAAAGGGGGCTAAATAATAAGTTAGGCTGAACTTTGGTGAGGGGAAAAACTGGCTTTGCCATTTTCAAAGGGATCCCTTGACCTCTCACCTCAAGATGTCTGAATGAAAATGGGTTCTATGGGTAGCCACGTGTCTCCCCTTTATAGACATGCCCACTTTATGCTAATCTCATGCAGTTTTGGGCAAAAACCATGCAGTTTTTTTGCATGCAGTGTAAATGTGTTATTTTCGCCTACTCTAAAAATGGTGTATTTGAATATTTCTGCATACTTGCGTCCCTAAACAGTCTTGGAATTGCGTAAATTGGGTATGACTGGAAAGCTGAGACTCTAGTGGATTCAATAAGCCCAATTGTATTTATGTGTGGTGATGTTAGTCCCCACAGTAGGTCATTGTAGTGAGGCAATTTTTTGAAATTTGACCTCACTGTATAAAATGATTTATTGTGACCTCTAGGATAATCACAGCCTCATGAAACTTTACAACCCAACCACAAACTAGAGATGTAGGACATTCAGAAGGGGGGTGGGGTGGGGGGTGGGGGGTACTTGCCATTCAATCACTGAAAAATGCAATTCTTATCTCCAAATGTTGATACTTGATGTGGTATTTTGGAAGGGTTTTTGACCATTTTCATCAATTCTCAAGTGGTCAAAAATGGTTACATTTTGCACCAAATCTGTGTAAGAAACGGTATCAACCCAAAAATTGCTGCAACATGGCCATCATATACTTCCATCATAATGTTCTAAGCCCTTATACACTCTAAACTTTCAAAATCTCAATAGGCGCCTAACCAATAACAATGTTTATTACAGATTTATGACTATAAAAACATCACACAGAGCTGTACTGCATCTCAAATTAATCTGCAGGTTCCCAGCTTTCAGATGATGTATACCACTTCTATGTGGCACATACTGTTGATTGCCACATGAGGCTGGAAGGACTCCTATGTTCTCCCAACAGCAAGAGTCTCTCATTGTTGACATGGTCCTTCAAAATAATGCCATTAGACTGTGTGAAATACAGAACAAAGTTGTTGAAGACAATGCAAATTTTGAAGGAATCAACAGTGTCAACCTTTCCACCATTGACCGCATCCTCCAACGCAACAGGGTGTGCATGAAGCAAGTGTACAGAGTATCTTTTGAGTGTCACTCAGAAAGGGTCAAATATCAACTATTTCAGTTTGTGCAAGTAAGTGTACATTCAAACAGACACATTCAGTGCTGATTGTTTATAGTACAGTGCTATACTACAAACTACTGTCAAGCTGCACTGTATTGTAATGTATGCAAATCAGGAGCGCATACACTCTACAGCATAGGTCTGTCTTTCTGTAGCACTTACAAAGCTATATCTATTTTACATATAGAGAGTGTCTGAATTGGATTCCATGGAAAGATCCCATGAATACATTTTTGTGGATGAAACTGCATTCAATCTGATGAAGAGGAGAAGGAGAGGCAGGAACATAATTGGCCAATGAGCCATTGTTGAAGTCCCTGGCCAGCATGGTGGCAATGTGCAGTCATAAGTAATCATGGGGTCCTCCACTGTCATGCCACTTTAGGGCCATATAACACCCAACATCTTCTTTCATTTCTGGGTGGTCTTCAGGATGTCTTGTTTGGGCGCTAGCAGCAGGACCATGAGTAGGCAGAGCCTCCTGTCTATGTTGTAGTTTGGGACGACATCAGTAAATACAGGAGTGGTTCAACATCAACCAGCGATTCATAAATGTTTGCCTTCCACCATACTCCCCTTTCCTCAACCCAATAGAAGAGTTTTTCTCTGCATGATGATGGAAGGTCCATGACCGAAAACCCTATACCAGGGAAAATCTCCTACAGGCTATGGAATTGGCCTGTGGAGTCTTGCCAAGGCTGGATCCAGCACACCAGAGGGTTTTTCTCCCATTGCCTGGCCAGGGAGAACGTTGCCTGTGATGTAGATGAAGTCCTCTGGCCCACCCCAGCACAGAGGTGATACTGAGGCTACATCCTTGAACACTGTGTTTTCCATTTTTTGATGTAGTATGTAATGAATGCTCAGTAGTGTTTTTATTTTGACTGGCTGTGTGTATAATCTGTAAACACTGTATGATTTTGAGCAAAGATAAAACTGTTTTGAGGCAATTGTTTGATTTTGCAAGAAGAGTTTTTGTGAGGGTAGTTTGAAAACTGGGTTTTGTGTTTACAGTTTTGAGAAAAAGGTGGAAGGTTTCAAGAAATGTGTCTTAGCAAGTGTGATAAACTGTAATATACAGCGCCAGTCACAAATTTGGACACACCTTCCCATTCGCTTCAATTAGAAAGTGTGTATAACCTTTTGACTGGTTCTGTAAATATCTGAGATTTTTTGAGACCAGTAGAAATTAGCCAATGTACAAACCATTTATTCATGTTTGTAAGGCCATTTAGAGAATGTTAGAAGTCAGAGATTATTATCATGAGTCATAATTCAGATTTTCTTCATTTTTTTCATCCAACTACGGCTATCTAATAGTCCCTCCTGAAAATCATCATACATCCCTGTTGCTGTAGTTGTTGATCTGTGGAGATACTGTTTGCCATGTTTGGTTTTGTATGGGCAGCAAAATAATATGCTTTCGATGTATGTAAATTACATTTATTAATTCAGAAAATGCATCAGCAAACACACATTGTTATTATTGTGTTAAATGAATGAGCTTGCTGTGTGAAATATTCTTTGAAATCCTTAATTAGGGTATGTAATATGTCAGGCCTCTAAGATTCCCAGAGCTCACAAGGAATGAGAGAGAGCAGGAAAAAATAGAAAGTGATGAGAACATTTAGAAAGATTTTTCAGTAAAGATTCTCCTCTCCTCTCCTCTCCTCTCCTCTCCTCTCCTCTCCTCCAGAGCTCCTAATTAGCATTAGCATGTAGCCTCTGCATCAGCATGTAGTGTACTTATATGCTAACAGACATCCCACTGGCAGCCTTGGAGAATCACCACAGGCACTTCCACTGCAGGAAGAACACTAATGGATATAGAAATACAGACCTGAGGGACAGGCAGAGATGTAGCATGTAATGAATGTCTAGCATTATATTTTACTGTTATTAAAGTTTAAAGGGTCAATGCTTTTTGCTGATATCTAAGATCTTCATAGTAATTATTGGTGGCATTTTCATATACACACATTAAAAGTAGAAGTATAAAGAAGCATAAAATGGAATGACTCACATAAAGTACTCGAGAGTAGTACTTGAGTAAATGTACTGAAACACACACACACACACACAAAAACATACACACACGCGTGCTTCAGTTCATAAGGATACAAAATGAGAAAAACCAATCTGGGGCTTTTAATCCTCATCTCCTTTTTGCCATGATTGCCTCTTTTGTAACCAATATCTATTTCCTTTTTTGTGACACAGAGTTGCATTCATTTGAAGAAATTGGAAGAAATTATTTTATTTTTTCATTTATTTTCTTGGAATCCTCATTTTCTGCTGACCTGGTGAGCCCTGTTTGAAGCTTTCTTGATGTTGGCTGAGACTGAAATCCCTGTCATTGCTGCCCTCTGGACTCTGTACTCTGGTTCTTATCAATTTAATTTACTAGTATTTCAGACTAGATTGTTTATTAATATTCAAGAGTAGTGTAGTGGAAAAACTGGACAGGAGAAAAGACAAGTGTTTTCTAACCCTTTATTTACACAGCACACATACCATACATTTAATATCTGATTAAGATGGACAAAATCAATCAGCGTCCTCCATGTTACTGGCTCCATTAAACAGGTACAGCATATATACATATGCACAACACTGGACTGATCAGGTGGCCTTAAACTCAATTCAAGGGTGTCATCATTGTCAAGTACAGGTACAATAAACAACATAACATGCCATTATTTGTGTGCCCCCTCACTTGTGATGTGATCATTTAAACAAATTTCTTTTAAAGATGAGAAAGCACTGAATAATTTATGTATGTGCTTTCCTGTAAAGGGCTTGAAAAATACTTCTCCTTATGTGTTAATTTTCTTCTGGACATCTCATTGTGTAACATGTTATTGCTTACATATGTATTTACATAAATTGTACATTATTGCTATTACAATAGTACTAGTAAAAATCATGTTTCATGTTCAGTTTCATAATAGTTGTATTTTATATCCACAATTTCTATGTCAAAAGAAGCACAGAGCCAAAATAGGTGATTTTCAAATGGCCCTTCAGTGAAATGAGTGAGAACTTTAAAATGTCAATTTTACAAAGTATCAGCCATAATACAAAGAGCACAATACACCACAAGCCAATATCATTACAAACAAAAAATAAATAAAGTAATAGTTGACACACATGATGGTAAATATGAAACCACAGATCATTTTTTCAAGGAGATCTCTGAACTGAACCACTCACTAAATTGAATGGAATTGAATTGAATCAAGTGACAGAAAGAAAAAGAGACAAAGACGCAGCATGAGAAAGTGAGACAGAAAACAGATGCTGAAAAAGAGTAGCGCACTGGAGAGAGTCAGAGTCCACAAAAGAAAAGATGAAAAGAAAGACTGAAAGAGAGAGAAAGCTGATCAGTCATAACATGGACCAGCTACACATTCCAGAGTAATTGAGCGGATGATTAGTCTAACAATCAGCAACGCAACGCCAGCTGTCCGAACACAAAGATCAGGATGGCGAAGAAAGAGGAGGAGAAGAGAGGAGAGGAGAGGAGAGGAGAGGAGAGGAGAGGAGAGGAGAGGAGAAGAGAGGAGAGAAGAGGAGAGGAATCATATGGCAATCATAATCTTACACATCACATCCCTCCACTCCCTTTTCCTCCTTTTCCTTTCCTTCAAACATGATTTTCTCACTTACATGAGCCAGCACCATGCCTACAAATCACTGGGGTATTTAGAGTTAATTTGCCCTCCTCGTGTGAGTATTAAGGGTATTAGGGGTATTAGCGAAGGGCTCAGCTTTCACCACCCTGTTTGTGTCAACAGGGCAGCCTAATGAAGCATGCTGGGAGTGTCACAGAACATTTGTCCTGCTGATTGCGCTTGATTCACCAAGTCCTCTTTGTTTTAAATGATACCTGATTCCTCATTAATGAGCGATGAGGAACACCCAAGAATGAGAAGCCAGTGAAACAGTGGATTCTCCTGACGTTCAGCTTCTCAAAACAAGCATTATTATTGATAGTATTGGATCAATAGTTGTAATCTTGCATCAACATTTTTGTTTTCTATTCTTAATTACCAATTATATTAAACCTAATGCTGCAGGTCCATTGAACAAATCACATAATGGGGGTTCAAAACAGGACTAACATTAAATCTCTATAAGCTTTCTAATCAAGTTTAGATTAGATCATTATCGTTTCATCTAATTTAATCTGAATTTGATGAAGCTGTAATGAACCCACAGAAAAAAAGGGTCAAAGCACCAGCAAGCAAACAATAAAAAGTGCAGAAGCAAGGAAAACAGGATATAATCATAAATAATGCAGCAAAATTTAACGGCTGTGTGCAAATCTGCAACATTTGCTATTCACATGATCAGAAATTATAGATGGAGTTAAATGTTGATGTGTGTGCAAATGTATTGCATGTTTTTACAGTATCATTTTTTTTGGAGCTTTACATCAACTTTCAAGGAGCATAGGCTACTAAATTGGTTGCATCTTTTCAATTGCTTGTTAAACATGCAAGAGATGTTTTTGCCCACTTGAGGGTAGCAAGCCATACAACAAGCTGCAAATATATTATCATATAAAGTGGAAATTTAGTGAAACCGGAACTTACGGGTTGTGTTCCAGAGGAAAGAAAACCTCACTCAAAATCTCATTGACATTTATAGTAAATTTAAGCAACTAAATATCCAGCCGTGGAACAGAGCCTTTTTCAACAAAATGTTGCATTTTTCACTCCATATATTTGGACAAGGACTGTAAAATAAAAAATAAAAACTTCTAATATCATTGTTAATTCGATATTTCTGTTTATTCACAGCCTTTGATGATCAGCATTTCTTATAAACCCAAGAACATCACAGGTTGAACATCACAACTTGATAGATACACCAAAAAGAAAAAAGAACTTTAGAAGAGAGTGTTGGTCAATTTTATGGATATGGATGATAGAGTGAGCACCTGTACACCAGGAAGCTGCGGTCTTTTGTATGCTCAAAAATAAATTGTTGTTTAACTATTAAAATAATGAAGGTTTCACCTATTAAAAGCAAGTGCTGGAGTTGATGTTGATTTATCTTAGAATATGAATGCTTTATTTTTTCATTATGACTGATGAAAAAATTGCTGAATGAAAGAAGAAGGCTCAGCCTTAGAGATAGGGCGAGGAGCTCGGACTTGCAGGGGGAGCTTGAAGTAGAGCTGCTGCTCCTTCACATTGAAAGCTGCAGTGGTTTGGGCACCTGGTTAGGATGCCTCCTGGACGCATCCCATTGGAGGTGTTCCAGGTATGTCCAACTGGTAGGAGACCCTGGGGCAGACCCAGAACACGCTGGAGGGACTACATATCTCTCCTGGCCTGGAAACGCCTTGGGATCCTTCAGGAGGAGCTGGCGGGCATTGCCGGGGAGAAGGATGTCTTGGATATCACTGATGGCTTATTTATACCAAGCAGATACAGTACAGAGCAACATTAGCATCCATTTGGAATTGTGTTTGTATGTACATGAAGAATGTATGTCCAATATTCTCTCCTCTTTCAGCTCTATTTTTGGTCTCCACCAACTCATGACAAAAATAATGTCCTCTTTAGCCGCTAAATGCAGTACAACGTTCACCAGCTAGTCGCTAACTTTGTCTATCTGGGCAGGTAACTGAATTTACTAGAGCTTTTTCCCTGAAAACAGTTGCCTTCTGCTGCTGAAAACGACACTGATGAGATCAAAACAGTAAAGTTGCACTCAATAAAACCAACACAATGATTTGAAAGACACTGAAATACTCTGTGGAGCTGAGTGAGCGAAACTGCTGCATGAATTGGGTGATAATTCTCTATGGGTTAGTGACACCTTTCACATATAAGTAGTCTTATTGAATTGTATATGCTTTTAACTGCTTTTTTACCAGTAGTGTCTGTAGGAGAAAGAATCATTTGATGAGATTATATAGATAGTACTGGTTTAGATCCGACAGCTAACCAAGACGACTGACCACATCTGGAACTTCTGCGCTGCTCACTGCATTGTTTTCTCAGGGGAAAAAGAAATGCACTGAACAATTCCTTGAGTGTGGCTTAAGTTTTATCTCTTCATGATGTTTAATTAGGACCCACATAGGCATTTGTAACTGTTTCAACAGGGCTGGTGTTTATATGTGCACTGTAGTCCCATATGGCACGAGGGAGGGAGTGTTTGCACAGGTCCATGATCCTAAGCGGTGCATGCATGAGGTCTGTTGGAGCTCCAACAGCCAGGCTGTTAAATCAAAATTCAATACACAGTTACACCACAGGAAAAGATCAACATTCACGCCTGTTTACAATGTACAGCAAGAACATCCACCCATAACACAGGCCGGCTACATTCCTCTGCCTGCCCACACACAGAGCAAGAGGATACATAATGACGTTTTGCCTCTCCAGATTTCCAAAGATTAATGTTTGAATTTTCACTTCATACATTTCTTCCGAAATGAGAAGTGGAAAACAAATTCCACCATGAAAAAAACTCCCCCATTGTAAAATGATGAACTATAACTGCTAAAAAAAGACCATGGAGCTCAGTTTGTTTTCCAAATGAAGATTAAAACAGACATAATACAATAACTTCCTGTCTTTTCATGCTCTTATTGTCTGTTTCCATGTCCATTTACTAAACCAAAATCCTGTTTCCATCAGAGGGTGAGGCACTCCATTCATAAAGGCCCGAGTAGCTGCAGCGGCAGCAGCGGCAGCAGTAGGTTGTTTCTGTCAGCTCCACTCTGGGTAATGTGCCAGTAACCACAGAGGCCAGTACATAGCTGTCATTCCTCTGCTCACTGAAAGCACATTTAGCAGCCAACACCTGTTTCCCCTGCTCAGTGCTCTACGCTCTACTACAGCTCAGTCTGCATCTAGAGGAGCAGGGATTCAACTCTTGTGACGTTTTATGAGCCAATACTGCTATTTCTGGAATGTTGCTAAAAGACTATTTTTAATGCGAACACTTACAGCAGCCAGGCGGACACTTATTAACATTGGGGCTTGAATCTTGAATCTTTTACAACTAGTAGAGCTTCACCTACTCATCCTGTCATCCTGTCTTATTGTCATCATGAAAACTTATTGGTTACTAATGCCTCACTGTATGTCACTCTCTCTCTCTCTCTCTCTCTCTCTCTCTGTTGTTTCTCCATTTGCTTTCCCCAGCAATTGACAACCACCAGTGGAACCCATACACTTTCTCTCAAACACACACACACACACACGCACATACACAGACACTTCCTCTCCCACCCATGCTTTGTCATGTAATTAGGCTAAAGCAGTGCTGAGAGTTTATAGAAACAAAGATCCATCACTGTCCTGTCCTGTCTTTTTGCTAATTGGTACCAGCTTATAGTTTATAGGAACAATTGTTATCTGTTAATTAAACTGTCATGAGGTAATCATATTTCATAAATACCATTTAAAGACAATTTTATCACAAGGGAAGGCAATTACAGTGATTGTGCTGTTTGTGATGCGATTACAGTCTGAACAAAAAATGTTAAATGTTATCTGAAAACATTCAACAATCAGACCAGATGTTCACAGTATACATAATACATTTTTAATTGAAATCTACAAATGGCTCAAAATTCCCTGTAAAATGCTATGTTGTCATTATTTTAGTGCCTGATCAGTTAAAAAGGCATTGAAAACACACGTGGCAGTGGGGAATCCCTTGCTCCGCCACCTGCCTGTCAATCATCCCGGCCTGTGTTACATTACGTGACCCTACCTGCTGCTACTGTCCCATGCTGTCCATAATGACCATACCACACATACCAGAGCCACAGAGGGACATTCCTGGGCAATTGATCCACATCCTTGTTTTGTTTTTTCACTTTAAAGCAGTCACTGAAACCAGGGTTCCATTGAGGATAACAACAACTAAAGGATGGTTTCCTGAGAGAGATGTGGCATCACAAGCAGTGCAGCTTTACAAAATGCAGTTCAGACCTTCCCAGATGAGAGAGAATAGGGTGTTAGTGTGTAAACAGGGGCTGGAGTGACATGGTGTTTGAAGTCTGTATTTTTGCCAATACTTAAATATTCCAGTAGGATTATTATCATTTAAATAAAATGATAAATGAAGGTATTCAAAAGGTCATCAGGATTTCCCCCAGTTTGTGTTGAACAATTAGGTAATCATTCATAAATTTTATCTATTTTCTGCAGTTTTTGAATCACATTTCATTTGAGCTGAAGGATCCCAAACATTATTGTCAAATTGCGAATAAAACAGCTTTTTTAGTTTTACTTCTCACCAATACTGTCCCACTCTTAAACAAATTGTATGCAATGCTGTTAACACTTCATTAGATCCTGTAGTTTAATTTAAACAGCATTCGCTTACTTTTATTTTGAAAAAGTATGAAAAACATGGGTTTGCTAAAATTGGGGTATATGAAATTCTTTAGTTTTCAGTGAAAACATGTTTGCTATGCTCCTTTCCACTTGCCAGGCATTGCAAGCTGACTCTCATTGGATATGCTATGCAGGAAGCATCTGTCTCCCACGCTATTAGTTAGTGCATAAATGACTACTGACTTTAAAAGTTAACGTAATGTCCTATCAGCTTTCAATGTCATAAAAATCTTTGTCTAAACACTGGAAATTACCAGTTTAACCATAAAAGTTCACTGTTATCTCTTTCAGTAATAATACAAGACTATAACCTTTGCCTAAACTTGAAATATTTTAGATGCCTAACTGTAATTCCACCCTAGTTTATCTGCCATGATCTTTCCCTAACTTTAACCATATCATAGTTTACAGATATTGTAGAAATTGTTGTCATTGAACATAATCCAAGGTTTGACAGAATCATCTGGTACTGACGTTTTGGTCTGTACAATAGGGTTGTATCGTCTGTATAGCCACAGAGAAAATTACACCAACTCAATAAGAATTTTCATATTGTATGTATATTATCAACTCCAACTAATGATGTATAATATAAATAATGTAATAATGTAAATTAAATGCAACTATGGAAATGCAATTTACTGGTGTACCCCAGCAGAACCTGACAGTTTGTTTGCACTGTGTGTGTGTGTGTGTGCGTGTGTGTGTGTGTGTGTGTGTGTGTGTGTGTGTGTGTGTGTGACAGTAGACAGTGTAATCTGAGGGATAACATGGTGCTTATCCAGCTGATCCCCCCACCTCCCCGGGTTCTGACAGGTTGACACCCATCATTCTTCACATTAACTTTCTCTAATTGGCAGGTAATTCCCTGCTCCCCTACCAACCCTCTACTGTCTCTCTATTGTCCTTGTACTCAGCCCCTACTGTCTGAGGCTTTATCCACCAATCTAACCAGGCACCCTGCAGCCAGAGAGCCCCCACCCCCAGCAGGACTTCTTGTCCAGGCCCAGAGGCCCAGTGGGCTCTGTCACTGTAACCTGGGGAAGTGAAGTTGGGAGCTTCCTCTGTGATGATGACCCCCATGCTGGGAAGCTCTCTACAAGGGTGACAGGAGAGCCGGCCCCAAATAGTCTTAACCTGTCAGCATCAGCTGCCCACCCATCCTTTTCCACACTCACATCTTCCAAACTATCTGGGGATTTCACGATTATGTTCAGGTCGATTTAATGGTCCCCTGATATCTTTTAATTAGATATACTTGGTTTTTTGCCCTGGCGTAAGGAGCAATCTGCCAAATAAAATAATGTCAAAATGATTTTCTATGGAGACAAACTATGCCTCTATGAATCAGCAAATAACAAAACTGTGACAACAGCATAGATGCTCCTCTCTCTTTGATGTTAAAACACACACAACCTTTTTTTTATACACAACCTTTTTTTTTTACCTCACTACCATGTTACACACATTGCTCCCATTCTTTTTATTCTACTTCTCTATCTCAAACATACAATCACACACATTCCAGCTGTACTGTAGCTCTCGCCCTGCCCTGACAGTGATTGACAGGTGTTTGCAGAGCCACTCTGCAAAGTCAGACATGAGACATATGGGAGTCCCGCCCTCCTGTCATGTCCGCCTTCCCATGAGTCCTTTGTGGCTGAGGTGGAGGTGGCAGGAGCAGTCAGGAGCTTGTCAGAGCAACAGGAAGAGGCTAACACAGTCGCTCACAGACAGATTCCCTCTCTCTTACAGGAACAACACTCATACACTCTCGCTGTCAACCCCCCTGTGAGTGTGTCGGCTGTCATTAGCTTCCCAGACTTCCAGTGAGCAGGGGTGCTTCCCCTCGCTCCCCTCACAGGTGACTCTCACTGTAGCTCCATGCTGGGAATGGCAGGCTCTCTGCTGGAAGTCTCCATCCTGTCATCACAACCATCCAGAAGCCAGAGAAATGAAAGTGAAAGAAAGGGAATTTCTGTAGATGTACTGTATGTTTATGAATAACTTTAACACAATTGCGTGTAAATACACATATGTGAACATACATATATGTGTTTGTGTGCATGCCAATGATGTATTTGTGCCTGTTTTTCATGTTTGTGTGTGTTAACATTTAGAGTTTTTATGCTTGTAATATGTGATGTGTGAACTTTTGTTAATTTTGTGAGTTTTAAGTATTTGCATCTGTATTTGTGTATATGTGAGTTTATATTATTATGAGGTAGGTTTTTATTTGCGTGTGTGTGTCTGTGCATGTACACGTGTATGTGTGTGTGTGTGTGTGGTGGGGTGGGGGGGGGGGGGCATTCGTGGAATGTGTGTGCGATATAAAGGCTCTCTCCTCGCGCCACAATGGTGTCTTTGACAGGCGGGAGAAGGGAAAGCTTTGTTTGGTGACACCACACTGTGTTGTGAATGCCCGACATAGCTGCCATTCCTCTCTCTATGCCCTCCGCCAGGCTACCGGCTTATCAGGGATTCCTCTCCTTTCTGTCTGCCCACGCACACCCCTCACTATGTGTGTCTGTATGTGTAAGTGAGGGAAAGAGTTTGTGGAGCAGTGCTGCTAACAACAAGGAAAATGCAAATGAGCTCTGGAGGAGAATAGACCCTCTGTTAGGTTACATATTTCCACACAAGTGGACCAATTTGGCTGCCACATTTTCAAATGATTTCAAGTGACTGGCTATCCTGAATTTGATTGACTTTATTCTATCGTAACATTAGAAAACAATATTAATTATAATTAAGAAAATATTAACTATAGCAATGATGATATAGGGTAACTTTTTTCACTGTCAACTTATTTAGAATTCTTGATTTCTACAATATCTGTAAATGGAAATATTGCATTGTTTTGACAATTAAATGGATGTATTAATATACTGCTTTTATCCAAAGCCTGTCCATTTATCCCTTCACACACACATTCACACATCGATCCAAGGTGCTGGCCTGACCATTGTGAGGCATTTGTGGGTCTTGCCCAAGGACACTTTGACATGTGGAAAGGAAGAGCTGAGGACTGAACTGCCAATCCTGTGATAAGTGGACAGCCTGTTCTACCTCCTGAGCCACAGTCACCCAATTAAAGGATATGGCTGGCAATTTTCTGTATTTTTCTTACTGTCACCAAATCTCGTGTGCAGAGCCAAACCAATAATGAACTCATCCTTCTTACAAGTAGTGTGTGTGTGTGTATCCAAAGGCTGATATATCTTATTCCTCTGTGCCATACACCTCTGTTGCTTGCTCAAGGGGGAAAATTGGGTCTCCGTAAATTAAAGAGTACAGTCTAGACCTGCTCTATGTGAAAAGTGCCCCTGAGATAACTTCTGTTGTGATTTGCCGCTATATGAATAAAATTGAGTTGACACAACTACAAATGACACGTCTGACATAACACATTGTCAGTTGATATTATAAAAAATATTGATTATAGCTGCTCTTATAATTAAATTTCTGTTCAGCATGTCTGCCATTAACAGACTTTTTGATTTCAGGGACACACTGACCTCTTGGGCTGGTGGCCAGCTGGGGCAGCTGATGTTTTTTAGCAAAAACCAATAACTGAGTAAAATACATGAAAGCGAGCCTATGAAACTTCATTTTGAGTAGTGATTAGAGAAACAGAGCTGATTGTGGAAGCCTAAACTCCTTGAGCAGGTTGTTCTAGAGTTCATACTTTGTTCCCTTATTTTCCGTCCCCTAATCCTTGTCTCTCATCATTTTGTTTATCTCCCTATGCTCACAGTAATCATACAGGTCCCTCCAGCTCTCACGCTCTCAGCATCGTAGTTGCCAGAGGCCTGATACCCAACTAAAAGTAGGTATGGTGCCCACATGTGAGCAAATTAGGAATTGGACACAATGCATGTAAACACACACACACACCCACACAGCTGTTTTTCAATGCCATGGTGCTGTTATGTGTTTGATGTGTTTATATGGGCTTTGATGGGCCTTGCAGAGGCTTGGCAGCAACAAGTCATCGTCACTTGTAAGTAGGATTAGACCAATATAACAGTGTGATTGATAATACTTATAGTGATAATACTCGGTATTTTTGACCATACTAATTACAGAAACACACTGTTTATTTGACATTTTAACTTTTGAATGAAAAATAAACGTTTTGTGAGTCGTTTTATTGTGTTGCTTTCATTAATTTCAGACCAGAGACACAGAAACTCCTTCTCAAATTGGTACAGTAAGTTATTGAACCTCAGCTTGAATGATGGTCTCCCATTATCTTGCTGACATTACTGGGATATGTGGAGTAGTGAGAGTGGTGAGTAGTGAGAAATGACTTCCCTGATATGAACCTCACTGGTGTATTATTGCACTTTGTGCCATAGACTGTCCATAAACACATCCTGCGCCACTTTTCTTTCATCAGACCTGAAGGCCATTTCTTATGGACACACAAGTTAAGTGTAGGGGCTTGTATGTCCTCGTATCTCCATCTGGTGGTGAGACGCATCAGATTGAAGGGGAGGTTGCCTGACAGGCCTGGCACACCAAAACATGTGTTGGGGGGGTCGCTTGAAACAGCTGTGGGGGACTCTGGTAAGACTCCAACTCTTGCCTTTGAACAACTTTTCTTTTATATGGACAGAAATTAAAGACATGAGTTTAGAAGGTGGTGGCTGGTGGAGGCTGTCGAGCTGTTGGTGGCAGTTAGAGAAGTACAAAAATAAAAAGGAATGTGGAGAAATCATGGTTATGACTTACAAAGGTTCAGAAAAAAAACAATTGGTGGGTTGTGAGAGAATGGTAGGATGTTACCCAAGCTGTTTAATGGAGAAACATCAACCTTAGCTGTAGCAATGCTGTCAGAAGGTGGAAGGAACATTGTAAAGAACTCATGAAGTCAAATCGCATGCCTCATGCACAGGAGGCAAAGAGGAGGATGCAAGATTCAAGGGAGTTGGTGTCCATCATCTTCAGATTGAAATATAGCACTGCATTAAAAATGGCAAGGGTCTGCATTAGTGTAAGTGTGTTTGTACAAGTAGCAGTGAAAAGATGCAATACAATACTGGAAGTCCAATTTGATCATGGTCATGCAATGTTTCCTTCAGATATCACAATTCAAAAACTGTGATTTCAGACTCATAGCCAATCATATTTTAGAGAAATATCTCTCCCGAACATCCTCTTCCTCTGTCCGTTTTTCTGCATTTCTTGTTGTTTTATCAAACATAAAAAAACTAGATTAACATAAACATACATTTAAAGAAACAAAAAACCTTCCATCTCAAGCCATTCTAAGCTATTTGTTGCCAACATTTTTGCTGTGATGTGGGAGGTTTGAGTTATTCTTGTCGCTTTCCTAACACTGTGGCTCCAGGGAACAATTAGGTTGCTTTTATGCTGTTGTAGCTTATTTCTTCACACTCCTCCAATGGTTCCCCTTCATACCGAGAGATACACTCAGTCGCATACACACAGTTGATAATATGAACATACATGGTCCATTAACTCTCCCAGTCTCCCAGGAGTCTCCTGCAGTTGAATCGCGGCCATTCCATCAGACTCATCAGTACTGCTGTGGGAATAATATTAACAAAAAAGAATTAGCCTCACTGTTGGCCTCTCTCTCTCCTCACACACAGACATACACACGCAGTTTCTGCTAGGGTTGTCTTTGTATAGTGTGTGGTTTCCAAAATGTTCCATCCATATTTGTGTGTGCGCAAGTTGGCTGCATGCACATGTCATAGAGTGTAAAAACAAATCAGAATACAGCGAAGATGGAGAGTTATTTTCTGAGATGTGTTTGGAAGTGTGCCTGTCCATGTTTGCGCGTGCATGTGTGTTGTGTATTCTCAGACTTGCTGCTCCCACGTCCCTGAGAATGAGGCCAATCAGATCGGACTGACAGTTTATTTCCAAACACTAGCGTCTGGCCTGCTGCCTCACACACATTCCAATACTTCCAGACGGACTTTCAGAAGCGGGAATTAAAAGGCATTGGAGTTGTTAAAACATGACATTCCCAAAAAAGGGCTGCTGCGCCCGAGACTACCCAGAAACATCCCACATGACTCAACCCTGCAGGAATTACAGCACCGCCAGGGTCGCTTACGAAGGTCCTCACATAGATATAGTCTCTCTATTACCATCTTCTCCTTTCTGTATATCTGTCCTTCTGCCTCCCTGTCATCATTCTCTCTCACAAATGAGATAATCCTTAACCGAAATGTCTTTCTGCGTTATTTTGCATTTTTGTGCATTTAGGTTCAAGGGTCTCTGTCAAGGGAAGCTCAGTGGTGGTAATAAGGGACGAACAAATGTTGTTCATTCATTTCCCCAACCAAAATGATTCTAGCAGTCCAAGAAGCAAATATGATGATCTATTTGTCACAATCTTTTCTAACCTTTAGGCTACTGATGCCCCATGCGAGTAAATTGTACACACGGCACTTACACAACTGTGCACAGGACATGTATGGGAAGACCATATTCTTAACTGACTGTAGCGAGACACTATTCTCAGATTCTGCATAAATATGCACACAACAATTTAGGAGAAATAGTTTTTTGAAGAAGAACTAGATATTCCTTCAGCTTTTGAATAAAAATTCAGCTTATTAATTCAGTAAATTCACTAACGAGCTTAGACCAATATTCTGAAATGAAAATGATCAGTTTTTAAGATATATATAACAAATATTTGTGTCTGTATCAGCCTTCAAATGCTCTACTGTACTGTACACACACATACAAACACACGCACATACACACACTCAGAGGAATGTTGTGTGTATTGTGAGTGGGAGTTGAGGTCAAAATTCACTATCAGGGACTGTGTTAATGTATTCAGCTCAGTGGCTGTCTCTAGCGGCTATCAGTTTAACAGTGGGTCAATTCATCCTGTTAGCAAAGAAGGCTTTGACACAACTGAAGGGACCATTTCAAAGTTTTAAAAGGGTTGACCAACTTTCAGTCGTGTCCGGTGATTCAGTGAGAGGTTGCACATACATCACTTTGAGGTGAGGTTCACTAAGTGTACATTGTTATATATCTATAGTTTTTATTTTTTGAAAACCGTGAGAAAAAAAAATTGAGTAATCAACAGAAGCTACGGGTGATAAATGTTACTGGAACATCCAAACTGTAAAATGCACATCTGATGAGCATTTCAACTTCAGTTTATTTTAAGTGCACATCACCCAAAGACCCCCTTTACACCTTGCATTAAAATGTGTTTTGGGTGATCAAATTGCAATTGGATAGTGCTTGACCACATGAAAGTACAGGTGTAAATGCACCCAAGACGCACTGAGGATGGATTGTGATTTGATCAGCCAAACTACTTCCAGAGGTAGTCAGGGATGCATGGTAACCACATTGAACACAAGTGTAAATGCAATTGTGTCGTCAGTCCACATACAATAACTACGTGGGTGAAAGTATGTAATCGCACGCGACTGCCCCAAACCAGTGATGTAGCAGCCATTAGCCAGTTAGCAAGCTAAGCTACTTGCAAGAAAGCAGCAAGAAAGATATGGATATTCAAGACTCTCGTGGATGGAGTCAAGACGAGAAGTGTCTTGACAGTGTCGGCTTCTTCCCTGTTTCAAAAAGTAAGCAAAAGTTCATACAATAGTGCAGCTTCATGGACGACTACCATCTTTTTTTTTGTTTGTTTGTTTGTTCGTTTTTTTCGACCCATGCAAACAAGAGAAGGATGTGACAATCGGCTGTTTGAGCTGAGCAGAGCAACTGGATCTCAATTGGATCCCAATGTGGACACTGGAAACACATCGTAATACCAGGTGTAAATGTAATCAGGTTAAAACGTATCTAGATACAATCTGGGTACGAGATGCATTTTAATGCAAGGTGTAAAGGGGCTAAAAGAGTCTCTGTACACTTTACAAGTTAAAAAAAAAAAAAAAAATTTCCAGAAAAAAAACAAAATCAAATGAAAAATCATATTACCTCAAAAGAAGGCAGCTCCACTTTTTGTTGTATAGGGTAAGCACCAGTAAAGTATTAAATATGACTATAATGTGTGATGCTTTCCTGAGTGCAAGTTGCTTCACATTCGGTGCTGCCAATATGAAATTGTAAAGTGTTGTTTTACTGTATTCCTTTTCCACAGAACACATTTTGACATGTCACAGTAGGGAAAGCACAGATATAACATTAATGATAGCCAAACTCCACTTACTTCACTTCACACGCTACTCACGCATGTTCACTGTCACACTGTTGTGGCTCAGTGGGACACTTGAATAGAACATAGTCATTGTTAATGTTATTACTAACAATTGTTCTTCTCATACTACAGGTCAAAATGTCTGACAAAGTACAGCCTGCTGCATCCCTCAAGTGTGTTGACAGTTTCAAGCATGTTGAACTTTTGTCTGCGTCCTTTTAAGTAATGTCACAGCAGGTGTCTCCCATCAGCTGTCAAAGGCAAAACACCTGCTGAGATTTTACTACTTGAGATCATTGGTAACATGTGGAAAAGTTTCAGCTTATAAAGAACAGTGCAGTAGCGTTTCTGCCCGTACTTCTGGTTCAGTATTGATTTTCCCATTAATTGTGGGTATAAATAGAAATAAAATGTCACCAAAAATTATTTTGTACAACTTTTTGATAATCACTCACTCTAAAAAGTACATTCAGTCAGATTTGTGTGATTGAAATGTTCAAGCAATGTAATTTGGAATATAGCTTGGTTTAAATAGTTAGTTTTGTTTACAACTTATCCCTCACTTTAATTTGAATAGTTGTTGTTTGCATATTTATATTATTATTATTATTGATATTTGTTTTGCTGTTTTTGGGCACATAGGCCTATTTCCCTTAAGAGCACAGGAGGGACAAACCTGATTAAATAAAATGAAAATATTCAATAGATAAATACATAACAATATGTACAATATGTGCTCTTGATATTCAGTTGCCTGTTTGTACATTTACAATTATGTAACCTATCTGCTCCCTTCCATCTACAACACACCTCCTTCTTTATGAGTAATCTATATTTAATAAGGTGAAATTAAAAGACATAATGGCCTTTATCTGGTTTGGCCTCATTAGTAGACTAAGTAAGAAAGAGAAGAACTGTACCTAATATTTTGTAAATTGAGTTTTACTGTATTACATTAATGTTGTATTAATATGTACATCAAACTTTATTTGTATAGCACCTTTCATACAAGCGCAATTCAAAGCGCTTCACAGATGACTGACAAGCCAATAAGACAGAACAAATGTAGACAGTAAACAGTAAAACAATTTGAGACCAATTCACATGAGAAATAAAAATTATGAGAATGTAATAAAATAAAATAGATTAAAAAACTATAATAATAATAAAATTGAGTAAAATTTTGATTAAAAAATAGATTAAAAAAAAAAGAAAAAGAAAACCGATAAGAGGGGAAAAAAGTATATTGATAATTATAAAATAAAAGTTTACAACATGAATACCATAACTAATTGAATAAAAGTAAATAATGTTTATAAATCATTCTTAATCAAATCCAGGTTGAAAAGGAAGCAAGCAAGCAAGCAAAGTTTATTTATATAGCACCTTTCACAAACACCAGTTACAAAGTGCTTCACAGTCAAAGAAATAAAATAAAATAAAATAAAATAAAATGAAGTGAAATAAAAATAAAATAAAATCAGAATAAAGAAAAGCAAAGACACCAGATAAAATACACAAGTAGAGCAGATAAAATGGACAAACTAAGATAAAATAGCACATACTACCCAAATGCCTGTTTGAACAAATGGGTTTTTAGCTGCTTTTTAAAGAAGTCTACATTGTCCAAGGACTTTAGAGTGTTCCAAAGCTTAGGGGCTGCTGACTGGAAGGCATGATCCCCCCGGGTCTTAAAATGTGTATGAGGTACACTTAGAAAGCCCTGGGTGGAGGATCTAAGAGCTCGACTAGTGGTGTAGGGGTGCAGAAGGTCACTAATGTACTGTGGAGCCTGGCCATGCAGGGCTCTATAAGTGAGCACCAAAATTTTAAAATGAGTTCTAAAATTTACTGGGAGCCAGTGCAATGAGATTAAAATAGAAGTTGTATGTGACCATCTGTTGGATTGTGTTAAAAGCCTAGCAGCAGCGTTTTGGACAGTTTGTAAATGTTGTATGGAAGATTTGTTAAGACAACTAAAAAGAGAGTTACAGTAGTCCAAACGTGATGAGATAAAAGCATGTATTAACATCTCCATTTCATTTCTTGATACCACAGATCAGAGTTTGGCTATGTTTCTCAGGTGAAAGAAACATGATTTAGTTAGCGTCTTAACATGCTTCAAAATCATGGATTGGTCGAAAATTACACCAAGATTGCGCAGGCAAGACCAGGAGGATGAAGATAAGGCACCAAGGTTCTGCCTGATTGCTGACTGAAGATTGTCAGGGCCAAAGATCAGGACTTCAGTTTTGTCTGCATTTAACTGCAGAAAATTGTTTGCCATCCAATTCCTAATTGCTTTTAAACAGTTGTTAAGTACAGAGAGTTTGTGAAGCGCATTAGGTTTAAATGAAAAGTGCAACTGGATGTCATCAGCATACATATGGTAGGGGATGTTCTTGAAACTGCTGATGATTTGTCCTAGTGGCAGCATGTATATGGAGAATAGAATGGGTCCAAAGACTGATCCCTGGGGGACACCACATGACAAAGCTGCAGTGTCCGACTCAAATTCACCTACAGAGACTGACAAAGATCTATCTGTGAGGTATGAGGAGAACCACTCCAATGCAGTCCCAGAGATGCCCACCAAGTGATTTAGCCTGTGGATCAGAATGTGATGGTCCACAGTATTGAATGCTGCGCTAAGGTCCAATAGTACTAGAACAGAACAGTCTCCCCAGCATCTGCAGCCATTAAAATGTCATTTGAGACCTTAAGGAGAGCTGTTTCAGTGGAGTACAGTTTACGGAAACCAGATTGAAATGTATCAAACACCCTGTGCAATTCTAGTCTTTGAACCAGTTGTTTCTCCACAGTCTTTTCTAAAATTTTGGAAAAGAAAGGGAGTTTTGAAATGGGCCTGTGATTCTCCAGCTGGGAAGGATCCAGGTTTGATTTCTTCAAAAGAGGCTGAACAATAGCCCGCTTAAAGTAACTGGGGACACACCCTGATAGTAGAGAGCTGTTAATAATATTGGCTATGCAGGGTCCGATACGGTTAAAGATCTTTAAAAACATAATGGTTGGTAGGGCATCTGCTGGGCAAGAGGAGGGTTTCATTTGTCCTACCAGGGCTGCTATATCCTCCATGGACATTGGACAAAAGGAGTCCAAGATGGCTGGATTTGAGGGGCCACTAGTAAGCAGACTGGGCATGAGTGAGATGTTTGCCCTGATATTGGCAACCTTGTCTATAAAATATTTGAGAAAGTTATTGCAGTCACTGTTTGATAGGATTGGAAGTTTAGGGATGTTGGGAGAGACGATGTGATTTACAGTATCAAACAGGACTTTAGGGTTTTTCTTGTTGACAGAGATGAGATTAGCAAAATAAGAGGATCTCTCAGCCTTCACCATGTTATTCAGGGTACCCATGAGATCTTTGAGATACAGTCTGTGAACTTCCAGCTTCGTAGTTTTCCAGGGAGGTTTTAAGTTTACATTTAAAGATATTAATACTTTCAGCTGCTCTCAGATCCTCAGGCAGACTGTTCCAGCAGCTCAGAGCATAAAGGCTAAAAGCTGCCTCAACAAAGGTTTTTGTCCTGTACTTTGGAACAACTAAAAAACTCGCTCCAGAGGACCTGATGGGCCATACTGGTTCATACATTGTAAGCATGTGAGACATGCAGGCTGGTGCAAAACCATGAAGTGCTTTAAAAAACAAGTAAAAAATCAATACAGAAACTGACAGGCAACAAATATAAGGACTTTAAACAGGTGTAATGTGTTCTCTCCTTCTGGTCCTGGACAGCACTCGAGCTGCAGAGTTCTGATTCAGCTATAACCTTTGTCTTTTTTTTTACTTTTTTGGGTAGACCAGATGGGAGACCATTTCAATGGTCTAGCCTGCTCAATATAAAAGCGTGCATTAGTCTCTTTGTCTCACACAGAGAGAGAAATGATCACACTTTAGAAGATAAAAAGCTTTGGTGACAAACCTTTAAAGTTCAGTTCTGACTCAAATACCATGGTGATTTGGTTCTTGGCTCAGGGTAAGTCCAAGGGAATTTAATTTTGTGACCTTTAATTTTCTGAGGCTTAGAACCTATGACTACAATTTCAGATTTATCCTGGTTGAGCTGTAAAACATTTTGTGACATCCAGACATTAATATTTAAAATACATCTAAAAAGAGATACAGCCACATAAAGCTCTGTGTCATTAGCATAACTATGGAAAGAGATGTCGTATCTCCTGATAACATCACTGAGGGGTAACGTATATGGATTAGAAAGAAGTGGCCCTAAAATTGATCCTTGGGGAACCCCACGGGTTATTTTAGAAGTTTTGGAGAAATGATCATCGATTGCAAAAAAATTTATCTCATCGCCACCACTATGTACATGCACATCACATGCTGTGCGTAGGGCATCAAGTGTCAGAGGGGGCATCAAATAGCATCTCAGTAAAGTTGGAAATTTGTTGGCAGATTTGAACTTCCTGGATCAATAACTCATAAGAGAAACATTGTTAAAACACAAGTGACCCCTCTTTCCTATGGTAAGGTAGACAATAAGCTACAACCTAATTTTCACCCAAACGAGCCATCCTCCGAGCTGGAGGAGGCTCCAATATGCACTTGTCATGGGACCCAAAAATCAGATTGAAACATTTCCAAGTTATTGTTTGAGTTAATAAAATTGCTTAATTTTATGTACACTGGTTTCAATTATCTGAGACAGTCCAAACAAGTTAATCAAAATGGAGTCTTTTTTTTTTTAATGTAGTTTTCTGCTGGTTTTCTGTATGTAAAGTGTCCTTGGGTTACATGAAAGATGCTTACTTTAAAATCAAATGTATTGTTATGTGTGCCCAAAGATAAACAAGACATACAAAGATAATAAAATATATAGAAGGAGAGACCAGAGAAAGAAATAGGTAGAGACTAAGACAATTAGATCAAGAGGGAGAGAAATGAAATCACTTGTCTTTTCCCTTTTCCATAAATATATAACTGATGCTTGGCTATGGACTAGCATGTAACTTTTAGTACATCATCAGGAAAATAATACAAGGTAATAACTCAAAAATAAAACACTCACATACTCTGCCAGACTTTATCTACTGTTATTCTCACCTACTTTTCTATAATCAGCAAATTTCATTTATATTTCAGCACCAGAATAATTAGACTAATCTAAAAGTCTGATTAAACTATGAACCAATTGAATAATTAAAATCTTTTCATACACTTCCATTACAAAAAAAGTGGATTTCAAGGGGCTTCCCATGAAGCGGATTTACTTTACTTCTCCTCCTTCCAGTTACCCGAGACCCCAAAGGCCTTGTACAGTATGTAAGGGGTAAACATTAAAATATTCATGTATCAATTAAATCTGTAGAAATTAATCTAATAAATATAACCTGACAAAGCTATTACAGACTCTTAAACATTAGAAGTTATTATGAGGATAAATCCTGCAGGGCTTTGGTGGCAATGCTGATTGCATGAGTATTTCTGACTAATACAAATACTGAGAGCTGGATTGGGAAACTAGCACTGACACCTCTTTCCATAAAGTGCTTACAAACTAAATTATAATCATTAAAATTTGAACTATGAAGAAACTGATTGCATGTAATTTACTTAACAGGTGTACTGTGAAGTCTCTGTGTCATGTTTTAACTACAATGATTATCTCACAATGTTCTGTTAATGCCTTACCATACCTGAGCACCACTGGAAAAGCCTGTTACATTGGCTGTGATGCCATCATTAAATCAAATCAAAATATCAGATCAAGTGTTTCAGGCTTTGTATGAATTATTATTTAGCCACATATAATAAAATGATTTGACTTAAAAATGAAAAACAGCATTGGCAAGACTGCCAATATACAAATATTTCACAGTGTATACAATACAAACTTTGAATTAGTTGAGTTATTCCTCTTATTAAAGGGTCTACACACCTATGGTGAACCAACACAGGTGATTTAAATTATTTTGCATTATTAAACCTCTTCTCAGGACATCCAGATGTACAGACGGAGCTTGACTGACATCTTGCTGACTCTCCTGTTAGGGATGCACAAATGACACCTCTATCTTTCTTATTCGTACACGGAGTCCGGGAATTCACGTACTTTCCAGCGTAGCTCTGCCCACCTTCAAACTGAGCAGCGCATTAATGAATAAGTCTACTAAAAAATGTAGTTTCAATGAACAGTTGACAGTGAGGTTTGAGGATTATCTTTCATGACATTGTTTGTCAGTGCTCACCTCCATTGTGTTATATGCAAGTTGGATATACATGAAGTTATCTGAAAACCAAACTATCTGCATGGCTTGATACCACTTTTTCTAATGTGGGTGAACTGATCCTTTAATTGGTAATGGAGCTCCACTTTTCTTTTACATTTAGAACATGGACTGTGTCTTTGAAAGCTTTACTGTGGTATTGATCAATCAAACAATATGTAAGAGTATCAGCTTAACTCATGTGTCAGTCTAACTATTAGTCTTAGATAATATGACCAGCAGGATTCATTTTGCCAAAGCGACTGTGAGCAAAACACTGCAGTCCTCCTCCCGCCCTCCATGGCTGATCCTCGCACAGTAAGTGTCGCCTGACCCCTGTGAAAATATGAATATGGTGGGGATAACTGGAGCCTTATTTCCAATTCAGAACATTTTTCATTAAAAGTCATTATTGCCCCCCATATACTGTATTTGGTGGTATTTACTGACCAAAGTACTGGGCTTTACATTTTTACAGGCTTATCACTATGATGTTTCAAAAAATATATCTTTAATATGGAAAAGCCCGTAAAAGCACTTCACATGCCCAGGGATGCTACGTCTTCCCCGGGCTCTGAGGCAGCGTAATTGCTCTGGGCCCCCCTCCCTGAACCCTAGACCCGTCTTTACAGCTTACATTAGCATACGTAATACTGCTCTGTGGACTCAAAGAGTCATGCCAATTGAAAAGCAATCATTTTCACAGCAGAGCACTGCCATCACCACTTTAATTGAGTGTGTGCGAGTGCTCACATGTGTATGTGAATGGCTTTGTATCATGAGACAGGAGATAATTGCTTTTGCAATACAACATAGCAGTATGTTGTTAATTCAATGACGGGACTTGATTGCTTTTGTCTTGTTGTATCCCCTGGGCTGGCTTAGATGGCTCATATGTGTTTGTCATGTTTGTCATAAAACAGACAGTGCAGACGGTAACTGCTGGCCACATCCCTTTAGACTGTATCTGTATCAGTTTTTACACACATACAACACACACACAACAAAAATAATTTGAGCTGCATGCTAAAAACAGGGGCCTCAGGGATCTATAAAGTCCGCTACAATAAAGAGGATAACCGCACCTCATATCCCGCTGTTCATTGACAATTATACCCATTTATCTTATGTTATCATTGTCTGTGGATTGCTTTTGTCAAATTACTAAGAGGTTAAAAAAGAGATTTGGTTGAAATGTGGATTCAAGAATGTTACGTCTGTTCTTTATACCTCTGACCTCCGTCTCTGTCCCTGAGTGATGCTTTTTTATTGCATGTCATTATAGACATCACAGGATAGACATCACATACAGTGGACCTACGGTAAACACACTACATGGCATTTAACCTTAATCTTGACCTAACCCTTACTCTAACCTCTGACCTGGTCATAATTCTAACCTTCAACCTACCAAAAACTACACACCTAAGACTGTCTCCTTTTGGCACAAATGGACGGCGTAGCTCTAAATGAGGAACTTATACAACCAATTAAGATAACAGAACAGTAATTTCCATACAAAGTGGACAAAGCAAATAGCTCTCTAATGAAGATCAGTGTTAGTATGCTATCCTAATTTCTTCAGCGAAACCCTGCAGGGACAAAGTGATTGATTCATTCATGAGAATGTGTATTAATGGCAGTGGCTGCTAATTAGCCAAACAGTGAAAGAGGGCATTTATCTTTGGGTCTAGTTGTAGACCATTCAGTATTTCAGTTTTATCCCTGTAGCCCATCTAAAGATGTCTGTTTTACTAAGTGGTGAGTTTAAAGTGAGTTTGTGGTACAGCATTGTTAAATTTTTCACAGTGACATTACAACAGCACAATTTAACTACTAAGGAATTACTCCAAATTATTATTGTTTTTTGTATTGCTTTAAATGTCATCTGTTCAAATGTCCTGTAATATTCTTACAGGTATAGTTTGTACTATTTACAAGGACCGTGTTGTACTTGATAGTGTTCACAACAATGATCCTCAATGTAATAACATGTTGGCTATATGATTATTTAAATATGAACTACTATTAGAAAACAAAAACATGTGGATCATTCTCGTATTTGTAAGTGAGAAAGTTTGTGAACTGACTCCAGTAGTTGGTGAGGTGCAAAACTGAGCTGAACACTGGTGGTGCAGTCCAGCTACAAGCCTGCAGAGTAGACAAAGTGATGTAGCCTGGTCCTGTTGTCTTTAATGAGCCACTGACACCCACTGGCTGACTGGTGTAGCTACACTGTGGCCGAATGGGAAAGGTACCACATCCATCAGGACTGAGAAAAAGTAGCTTGCCTCAGGACATCAAAAACTAATATTAGCTGAAATTTGTTCATTTATAAAACTCAGCCCAAAGCAAGTTTTAGTCAAATTTAAAACCCTGATTGCCTCTTCGTGTGATAAATGCAACATACAGGACCTTCTTGAGGTCATCTCACATTTTTGTTATGTTGAAATCATATATATTTTCTAAACATATACTAATCTTTAGAAGGATACACATATCACCACAGAACTACAATAAGTCTGAAGAGTAAAAAGGGTTTCATAGCCAAAACATGATGGGAAATAAATTCATCTTGATTAATTCAAGGGCTTCATTGGCAGGTTCATAATTTTGCCAAAGCACTATATGAACTTCACCATCTTTGTTTTATTAGGGCTATACACATTTAATTACCATGGACAGTCAAAAATAATTAAGACAGACTCTGATTTTAGCATTGTTTCCCAGTTGTGCCCCTCAGTTGTTCTTGAGGCAAAATAGTTTGCTGGTTATATTGCTTTGCCATGTTTTGACCATCAGTTAATATTTGTTGAGTGCTTCTCAAGATGAAGAAAACGCTTTAAATGATAGGTTCACAATTTTTTTAAATCTGTCTGAAAACAGCAGTCAGGTGTCGATATGAATGCTGTTGTTGAATGCATAATGGAATAAAGATCCCCTTCAAATGCACTTTCACTCTCAGTGATGGGGGCCAAAATCCACACTGTGTCCACACAGTCATTTTGTGCAAAAAATAGAGCATCTATCTATCTATACCAAAATTATACCATAACCAACACTGAAGCTTCTACCCTATATTTGAGAAAGGGCTCTTTCCATATGTAGAGTTAAATGTCTTTTTTTAATTATTTATTTAATCTTTATTCAATCAGGCAGTCTCATTGAGATTAAGATTTATTTTCCAAGAGAGACTTCAGAACAAAAACAAGACCATAATCAGCAGACAGAAACAACACAACTACACAATAAACAAGGAAATAATAAAACCAGTTACAAGAATCATAAAATCATCAGATAATAAAGCTTTAAAATCTCCAAGAGGAACATAAGACTCAAGTTATCCACTTCAACCAGCTAAAAAACGACTTATTTCCCTCGGTGTCAGTTTTCATGGGAGACACTATTTCAAAGTGGCTGCAGTACCAGTATCACCCCCCAGATAGATATAACACATAATATGGTTTAATAGTAATCTGTTGATAGATGATCGTCCCTATGTAAACAAACAACTACTAAATAAAAACACTGTATTTCTAAAGGATTTAATAGATAGTAATAGAAAAATTATGGCTTACCAAAAACCTTCACAAGTACAGTATAGGGCTCAGTATGCACACTATTAAAATATATCAAAATTATTGCATCAATATCTAACATCTGGAAAAATGATATAGGTGTATTGGTATATATAAAAACCCAGACAGCAACTGGTATGCCACCTATATGGATGGATGAATGGAAATAAAATTAATTTAAATAACATATAAATATAGCCTAATATAGTCAAAGACAACATCATTAAAAATCCAATAAATACTTTAAATAAGTGGGAAGACTCAATTAATATAATCATTCCATGGAAAGATGTATTTAATATTATCTATAATTCAACCCTCGATGTATCCTTACATATAATACAAATACAGACAATATATACATTTTTACCCACCAAAAACATGCTGTCTATGTATTCAGGGCATAGAACAAACTTGCTTGTGTAGGTTTTGCAATGATGATGAGTTATTGATCTTGCATTGATGTGGTTTGTTGTTGTTGCTTTCCAAAAGTGGATACTGAACTATAATAAAATATATAGGCTATATATACTATCAATTTACAAACTGTAATTTTAGGAGACTTAAGTAGCAGCAAATCAGATATCAGTAACATTGTAATTCTGTTTGGCAAAACATTCATAAAAAAGCAGACACAGCCTGATTTCCACATTTACAGTCTTTTTGGCATCAAATTCCCTCTTTGTGTTTCCCCAGACAGTGTTTCCCTGTTGAGTTGCAGTGAAAGTATAGTGACAAAAAGAGGGACTTTGGCTCTAAAAAGACTGTGACGTTGAAAGATATCTACTTGATATGATTAATTTAGACAGCTGAAGCTTCATATTAGCTTCAGATAAACTTACATAATATATATATTTTTTACACAGAAGGAGGCTTTTGTCCCCCTTGTATTGTAAGTACGTTATGAATGGATTTTCTAATGGCCAGTATGAACAGGAGGAATGATTACAGCAAGAAAAACAATTTCAATGTTTATTTGGGCACCTGACTGTTGTTTTAAGACAGACTTAAAAGATAGTGAACCTATCCATTACCCTCACGTGATCAGTGATGTCATTCATCCGCCAAATTTGGATTGTGTTCGTTTCCACTGCCGACAAACAAGACTGGTTGTAGGCTGAGTTAAGTTAATATAAACTAAGTAGAGAAATACCGGAAGTGCGAGGATTGAAATTTCAAATTAATGCATCTCAAACAGCCGAAAGACTACACGTGTTTCTTACAATCGATTTTAATTTGGCAGCTCCAACTGGAAGTGTGTATTACTTTGCGTCAACTTGATACTAACGACAGCTGAGCTGCAACTAAACTGCAGAAACTCAAGCCCGCAGCATTTTTAGATTTGAATGACAGTAATATTAACAAGCTATGAACAAGCAGTTTAAGACCGACATGACTGATACAGTCGAGAAACCTACGCAGAAATATTTGGAGAGGAGAAAACAGGTTTGTGTTTAACGCCAAGTTTGCATATTTTTTTCAACGTGTCTGGTAAAACTTCATGGCAGCAATGCTAGCATTAACCTGTTGAAACAATGCGTAACACTGTGTGTGTCTCTCTGTCAGTGGTCTGTCACTGCTATCACCAAATTAACTTTTACTAGGTTATATGCGAAATCGAGCTAACGCTGTGGCTTTGTTTGTTTAACGTTAGCTAATGCCGTAATGCTGGCTAACTAAAAGTTAAGTTAACGTTAAATGGAGAACTTCACGCCATTCTTCAATAAAACATGAACAGCTTTTACTGTATTTACGCTGTAGCTTAACCAAAGTGTCATTTTAACTATTTGTAAAGTAGCACTTCGTGTCAAGTAACAAACGCTAGCTAGCTAACGTTAAACTGTTAAAGTTGCAAATGCGTTGCTCTGCTCGATGGTTGCCATAGTTACTAACCTAACTGAATAATGAACTGTAAAAAATAAAGTTTAACTTGTGTGCTACTAGATATATTTATTGATTGGGCACAAACGTCATCATTAATTGACACATGGTTGAACACAAATGTGAAATGCTCGCACATAAGAGGATGTGTCACAGCACATACAATATCATACATAATATATATGCTTTTACCTAAAACTGTTTATTGTCCTGTGTTTTTAGTTGCTATCAGAGGAAAAGGCCTCAAAAAGCAGTGATGGTAAGTGTACCACCAGGGACCTCCACATGGTCCTCCAGAGGCGCTTGATTGAGTACCAGCAAGTCTCCAACGCCAAAACACACGCATTTAGTCAATACTGTATTTATGTCACTCACTGGAGAAGTAAAGAGAGGATGTGAAGGGTGACTGTATTGATCATACTGTAGCTTCACTCTCTTCCTTACCATCTCATCACCTAGTACACAGAATATGCAGGTTTATTTATTCTATTACAGTGTTTTAACTGAGTGTTAAGCCACACTCATTGGTCTTAATCCACATCTAACTGATGATCCTTGACAAAAAAAATGTCTGATATAATATGCCTGACATTGCATTATGTCTACTGTTTTAGAAGCAGAACAAAGGCTCGTTCTCGCCCATAGATCCAAACAGCCAAGTAAAGAGTTGAAATGCTACCGCAAAACTTTGCATGAGCTGTTTAAAGCCATTTCCAGCTGTCCTGACCAGTAAGTCACATGAATTGACTTTCACTGATAACCTATTACATGTTTATGATGAGTATTATGCAATGAGTGAAACATGATGCTGTCTTGTTTTAGGTTTTGTAGTGATAGTAGTTTACATGGCAGTGATGAGGACCTCAGTGGGGACTGCACATCGACTCCCCTTCAGGACTCTCAGGTGCTGTTTACAGAAACAGGTGTGTTTGTGTGCGTCAGAGGATAACCAGTCATCAGTGTTTGTGCTTAATAAGGAAGTACTAACTTACAACTGACCACCTCATAGTAAACTCAAAGTAGCAGCTGCTGAAATCATTTCAGGGTTTCTACATTCGGAGGAAAATCCTTTCAAGAACAATCAGGTTGATATGATTGCAGTTGTAAAATAAATGATATCCCTCTAAAGACTTGACAAGATCATGAATAATAAATTAGGCTTCACTGATTAATCCTTGAGTCTCACCAGACAAGTTCTTAATTTCCTGTTATTGCAGAAATTCCTGACTTTTCTTGCTGCTCTCTCTTAATAAATAGATAATAAGTTACCTCTATTTGTCCAGATGTGACCTTGCCTTCTTGTCTGGATGGTAGCCCAGGGTCCCACCAAACTAAGGCCCAGTTACAGAGAGCTTGCCAATCATCCGACTCATGCCGCTCCCCTTCCTCATCATTAGCGAAGGTTTACCAGGAGATGATGACCATCTATGAACAACTAAAGGTGAGCGAGCACAGCCAATGTATTGTTAAGTTAACAGTTAATCAGTTGAACTAGATGGGGGAAATATAGATCAACTGTTGCATTTGGATTCTTGCTTCTTCCTCTCAGGTGTTTGTATATGTGTGTTTGTGTGTGTGTGTGCAGGCGGAGCGACAAAGCCAGCAGCAGTGGGAGAGGCAGCTACAGGAGCGAGAGAGGAGGCTGAAACAACAGGAGGAGGCCCTGGGAAAGCTGACTGGGCTGGAGGAGATGCTCCACACTCGGATCGTGGCTGTACAGGAGGTCAGATTCACATACACTTCATCCAGTTATATTCAAAACTAATGATGCATTCTGTGTGTTCTAGCTTGACCTTGTTTCCTCCCCTTCCACACCACCACTTTCAGAAAGTAACTGTGTAGTCCTCCATCACAAAGTTGCATCATGTCTTGACATTAAAAGTGCAGTGACATACCAATTTATTGTGTTGTGACAAGATTTTATCAGATAACGTTCTGCCTTTAAACCTACTCTAAATCTGCACTTACAAGAAGGATTACAGTTATAACCTAATCTATGTGTACAGACATGTTAGATATCTTAAATAAACTCTAATGTTTTCAGGAAATACACTTTCTTAAAATTGCAATAATCCAGCCTGATCTTTGAACCAAGCTATTATTTTATTCAAATCAAATTATCAGACTAATTCAATCAAATTAACCTACTAATTGCATTTCTGTCATGGTCAGTAAGAACCTTCCATCAAGGACGGCATGGACTGGCTATTATACAATTTTAATAGCAAACTCAATTCAGTGTAATTTATCACTGAAACGTTTAAGCATTGTCAGCGTGCTTGCATTGTTCATTATGTGTAAATGTGTACGTATGTCTAACTAGAAACACCAGCAAGAGCTGAGCCAGCTGCAAGATCTCCTTCGAGAGCGGAGCAAGGAGAACAGGAGGCTCAAGTCCAGCTTTGACACCATTAAGGAGCTGAATGATAACATGAAGAAACAGGTTAAAAGTGTGCACACACAAACCATGACTGTGTGTTTGCGTGTTTTGTTTAGCATGTTAAATAGTTAACCCACGGCAGCTGGGTTTTTTTTGTCTTCATTTTGTTGTAAACATGAACACATTGAACACATACATTAAAACAGGGGTCAAAAGGCTTTGAAAGTAATTATAAATTTGAGGCTACTGTTATCTATCCACTGTGCAAAGACCCAGTCCATGTTGAGCTCTCTTTTTCCTGATGAAATCTTCAAGACTCATTGGTGGAGGAGTAGGCTCATACAGAGCAGTTAGTACCTTGGACCACAGGAGGGCGCTGTGACATAGGCCTTTTGTATAACAGCATTCACATGTTTTATTACTTTATGAATGCCTGATGGGAAGTTTTAAGTGTTTTTTTTTTTTTTCATCTTTCAAAAAAACACAACCCCCACTCCTCACCCCCTTTTTGTTTTTGTAGTTTTGTATATTATACATAAAAACAAATTAAGGAGTGATTTTCCAGACATTGGTCTTGCATTGCATATTGACATCCACTGTTTTTCCATCAATAGTTGAATGAGATCAGTGAACAGAATAAGAAGTTGGAAAGCCAGTCCAAGAGGGTGCAGGCTCGACTTGAAAACCTACAGGTGACAACCTACGAAAAAACACTTCTCCAATGGTCATTGCTTAATTTTTTTAGTCAAGACTTGAGGGCAGGTAATCAATGTATTCTCTCAGAGATTTGAAAATATGATATTTTGTTCCCTATTTTTGTGAGGAACATTTTGAAGCAGCTGTGTGCGCAATTAATTTGTCTTGGCCCGTTTATGTAAAAAAATGATACAGAACCAGTCAGTGTTGTCTGTTTGTTACATACAGCAATTCTATTATTTTTTTCTTGGTTAAATGTTAAAGCAGAAGTTTCTGCTGTATGTTGCTTCATTTATTCATTCATTCATTCATTCATGAATTTATTGATTTCTTTTTTTTTTTTTCAGAGAAAACATGAGCACAGCATAGCATCAAGAGGTTGCCACAAAGTGAGCACAGAGTGTGTTAAAGCATCCAAAAAGGAGAAAGCTGCTGCTCCTTTAAAACCCAGCAACAAGGTATTTCAAAAACCCTGTGTGTCTGTGTGTGTCTGTGTGTGTCTGTGTGTGTGTGTCTGTGTGTTAGTGTTTACAGTTGAATGTACTACCAATCTAATTGCATTGCTTCATTTATCGTTGATGTGTTTATTGAAAAACAAGGTCACTTATCATTTAGCTTGGTCAGACACACACTAATTTTCACATATCCAGGCTGGAAACAGTACAAAACCCGTTCTCCACAAACCACACTCACCCTGCCAGCTGACATGATAAACCATAGTTTGTGATACTGTTATGTTATCATCACTGTTGTGTATGAAGATGAATACACTCCTCGGTGGATACAGCTGTACTTGTCATTTCAAGGATTTTTTTTTTACTGTTTTATTCAGAGAGCACTGACTGAGCCGAAATACTTAATGCATTTAAACTATTATTCCTTTGAATTTCCTTTTCTTTGCTTAGATGCTCATTGTGACTGCATGATGGACATATTATAGAATACAACTAATATAACAGTAATAAAAGTATAATCAAAACAACAACTTTAAAGCTGGGGTAGGTAGTGTTCTGGAAAAGGCAGATAAATGCCAAAATTTGAAAATAAAGTCCTTCTCCTGCAGCTCTCCCCCATCCACTCTCCGTCCTAAGTCCCTCCCACCAGACAAGCACAGGCATATACACGCGCTTCATACGTTCGCGTAACACAACACATCAGTGTTTACTACTGCACTTACTCATACACACAACTACCTCTCAAGGCACAGCAACCTTTAGTAAACATGAAACAGGACCGCCTCTCACCTGTTTGAAGTCCACCACAAAAGTAATGAGTGAATTCGAGTGATGTCGCATTGCATTTCTGGGAGCCAAAATCACTTCCATTGAAAGTCTCCTGCCCTGGCGTTGTTAAGATTATTCACTGTTCAGTTTCCCCCCGCGCCACAGGCAATAGTCCGAAGATCGCGTGTTGCTTTTCATTCTGCTTTCCGTTCATATCATCATCTTTTCACCATCACCATCTTTTTCTTCTCTCCTCCTGCAATTCATGCAGTCCCGTCACTTCCTATCCGTCGGTATCCCACTGCTCGCCTGGCCTCCAAACTTTCTGTGTCATTCAGGCCAAATGAAATGATTGGACAGACTTATTACAGGCTTGCGCCAGTCACAGATACTGAGGTTTTTTTTCCTTTTACTATCAGAGCATTCAATTTATTGATTGCTGTCGTGATGTACAGAGAATTTCAACAAATATAACAAAGTCAGCTGCAGATGACTGTTTCCACAATATTTTTTAACCCTTTATTATTTCACCCTCTTTCCCTCAGGGCAGCTCCAGTCACACCACACTAAAGCTCCTGGCCTTTCTGTTGGACTGGGTACTTGATGGACAGACGCTCTCATCAACAGCAGGAAATGAAGGGAAAGATGTAGGCCAGTTTCTGCCTCCGGAGGTTATACTCAACGAGAGATGCCTCAAGGTGGATTTCATTACAACTATATTCTAAGCAAAAAAGAACCATGTAGGATGGTACATGAACAAAGTTTTATTGAAATCAAAGTCATAAGTTATCCTTAATTCTTTAGGTGCTGCCGTTATTAGCAGATCAGCTTTCTCAAATTCATTTGTCGGAACCTGACCTCCTCCTCAACCTTCTTCGCCTCATCCATTGGGCTTTGAGACAAATCGAAAACAGCGCACAGGTAAAGATAAGACGAGATGGGATACAACAGAAGAACATGTGTGGTATCAACCTAATAGTTTTCCATTTCTACCCAAACATCTGGATTTAAGGACCCAGGCTAATGCTTGAAATTCTGACAGTTCAAAGAGCAATATGTTTGATGCTCAGGAAATTTTCCTTTTAAGTTTTGCACCTATTTTGTGTGTTGTGAGTGTGTGTGTGTGTGTGTGTGTGTGTGCCAAAAAGTCACTTCTGTGTTAGATGGTGTCACATGACCTGCAGTTTTGCCTGTGGCCACTACACAGAGCCATTTCATAAAATCTTTCAGCAAGTAACCACTAGGAAGGAGCCACATCACTATAGCTACAATGCTAATAAGATATGTAACCAAGACAGTGACCTAAGGCTAGATAATAAGTACTTTCCTAACACAGAAATGGGAATATTTACTCTGTTATTCTACAGTCAGAGACTGCCAAAAAAATGACAAAAGCCTGTTTGTACACTCTTTAGGTGGCTGACTTTAAAAATGTCATCTGCTTTTCTTGTCCAAAAACATATTACCTCCCACATGGCTTCCAAAGGGGAGCATCAATCGGAAAAGAGCCTGTTCATCCCTGAAAATGTTTTTCTTGGATATCCTTGCTTTTCTGCAGCATTCACCCTCTTTTTGTAATGGATTATCTGGGCTGTCAAAAAGTAACAACACAGAGGTGTGAGATTACATTCTATTACATAATGCTGTTAATTCTGTGGCCTGCATCTTCCTCAGTTATTAGTATTCGGCCTTGCAAGAGATGATTGATATTTTCCAAGCAGAGAGCTGCTGGGACACTTTCACAACATGCTGCAGAAACCAAACACGACACAAGAGTTTTCCCTTAACACACAGCTACACATCCACTTCAAGCTGGGGATATCCACTTTATCACTACATCTCCCCTCACAGCAAGACAGGCTTTAATGTGCGGAGGTCCTGTCGAGTTTCATCTTGTGTTCAAATGAAAAGCACGGTTATCTGAAGTCCCCTGCCTGTCTCTGTGTGTTGAACACAGTCTAGACATTAGAACAGACTGTTTTTGTGGCTTTTGATAAGGATGTGTATCCCCCTCCATAATTGAGCTTTGGTTGTTGTTTAAATTACTAAAAATCTCTTACAAACCATACATTGCATACATAAGGCATCCCTCAACAGCTGTTCACCCACATGTGAGCTTGTCAGTTTAAGAATCTTGAATCTGCCACTCTTGGCAGCTGCCCGCTAAAGCCAGGTTTATCGGATCACCTGCCTTTGAAGTATGTTCGGGCGATAAAAAGCAGTGGTTGAAAGGATGACAAGTGATTGGAAAGTTTATCGTCTCTCTCTATTTTGAATCTTAGCAACTAGCTGACATTCTTGTCATATTGTGAAGGCCAAATACCAGCCCGCAACACTTACATCTTCAATCTAAAATGCCGCCTATAATACACTCAATAATACGCTCAAGCCTGCTGCTCGCACCCCCTGCCCATCTAAACCCTAATTCTCCATCCATGGCCTCCAACTTCCAAGTTTCAGTCCTCTTCTCCAGTCTTGCTGCAGGGAGCTTGGCCCCTCCATGTTTGTTTGTCAGGTCATGTCATTTCTGCTCAGTGACATGCTTGATGTTCAACTGGAATCACATGCTCCTTTATTGCTGCAACATGTGTTCACTTTTAAGACTAAAACCAGCCAGTATCAGGCCAGAATTCGTAAGTGGAGGAAGGGAGAAGACTTCAAGTCTGGGGTCCCCGTGGAGCCAGTGGAGACCTTGGGGAGAGGGAATAGAAACTGAGAGAGTGATGTCGTGAGTTTGAAAACCACCAGCTCCTTTTTTGCTTTGGAAATACATAAATCTTGGATACTAGCTTTAGTTTATTTCACTGATTTATTGGTTTCATCAATTATTTGGAGAAGGAGCTTATTGACTCACTGTCAGGCTTAACTCGTATTTTCTACAGTGGTATTTGATAAAGATTATTGTAGGCATATCATTCCTATTTTTGACAGTTATATAACAAAAGTAACTGACCACAGATACAGTTTTTTGTATAATTGTATAATTTGTATAATTGTTTGTGTGTGTATATGTGTTTTTGCGTATTCTGCACAGCATGTAGCTCTATTTGCCACTCTGCGGCGGATAGGAGAGACGATATCAAAGCCACCAGCCCAGCCAACAGCGTCCCAGTCTGAAGATCCAGACCTACCCAAGTCCTGCAGTGGGGTTGCTGGTGGACCGTCCAGGAACTGGTCCCTTTACCGAAGCCCCTGTCCTCACACACGCATCCTCTCCATCCTCATCATCCTCCGCACTGTCACACAAGGTAAATGGAAACCGCAAACAGATGTTACATGAATAAATGGGTCTCAAGCGTAACAGTAGGGTTATTATAATGAATCAGCTATTTTCTTTTGTTCAATTATTCTGCTGATTATTTTTTCAATTAATCAATAAAGCATCTGCTGTATAAAAAGTCAGAAAGTTGGGGAAATGCCTATGAAGGTGACATCTTTAAATTGCTTGTTTTTAGACCAACAGAAAAGAACCCAAAGATATTTAAAAATCCCCTCCAGATCCCCCTCTTGTTTTAAGACATTAAAAAAATTCTCAGATGCGCTGATATGGAAGATATGGAATTTCAGGGCCAATAAAGTTTAACTGATAATTTTCTATTTGTTGTGGTTAATGCCAATACAATAACTGATAAGGACAATAAATAGATTTTTAGACTGACAAGTGTATTTTTCTAACACAACACCGATGTTTAAAGAGCCCCCACCATCCCTTGAATAAAGAATACATTTATTGTAAACTTGTTTGTAACAACACCAGACGGCATCACCTTATTGACGATAAGATGAACTTTACATACTGTTGGACTGATTAACAGTCACCTAAAACCCTTGGCATCACTGTCTAGAAAGGGCTCAGGTCTTTTACAATAAACTGGATAACAGTCCTGTGGCATCATTCACTGCTAGTCAGTTACAAAGTCTGCAAGAACTGAACTAATTTTAATAGGGATGCACGATATTATCGGCACGTCATCGGTATCGGCCGATATAAGCTCTAAAATGAAATATCGGCGACGGCATGAAATGAACATTTTCTGCCGATTATGAGAGGCCAATTCGTTGCCTTCTCCTCCACCGCCTGACTGTGTTTCCCTCCACGGACTGTTTCACCCCTGACGGTCCTGGTGCTTCCTTCGCAGGCTCCATTTTACTCAGCTGCCCTTCAGACCAGCTGCTTCTTCTAGCAGAGGCTAGTTGGCTGTGCTTCCCTCCGGCCATGCTGCTGCTAACAGAGATTACATACAGACATTCATGGTCCCCAGAGGATGAATTGAGGATGAATAACTTATGTGATCCCCAGAATTTTTCTCTCGCACCACCATGGTTGATATTTTTATTTTAATGTAGTAAAATGTGTGTGAACTGTTGGATCCAATTATTTGAAAAGGGCAAGGAGCTTTTTGCTACATTCAAATTTTGGTCCCTGGCCTTTATCTTCTTGTTTTCATGAACTAAATGGGTGCAGGTTACATAGCTGATATATTTCTTCTTCCTCTCTGAAATGACTATCCATCTTCAAAGCTCAAGGGCCATTTCATTATGACTATATAGACTATTTTCTGTGAATCTGCACACCAGGTTTGCTTTCTCTCCTGCTCTGGATTGACATGAAACCAGATTGAGTGCAATGGGTAGATGTTTCTTCCCCTTAATTTTTGCTGGGATTCTGCACATAATGGGTACCATTCTGAGATGGAGCTCATTTCAAAATCATAAAAGAAAGCTTTTATCCCACGTCAGGTTGCATAAATCCAGTACGTTTGGGCATTTGAAGAGCATTTTTTTGTAGAGCTTCAAAAATTCTCAGAACTATCTGAGACAAAACGAGTTCTATACTTCAAAAGTGAACTGCACATATCACCAAAGCACATTAGTAGAGTGTGAGAAAGAAAGGATAGCTGGGATAGTGAAAAACCCTTCTCTATGATGGAAGATGAGGCTTGTACCCTGGAAAGAAGATTTTTCTAGAGATTGGTTTATAATGTAAAAATACCTAATCTATCTTCTATCAGTTTCTTTTCCTAGCACTTTATGCTCTAAATAATGCATGCAACAGTTTTAGATGCAAGATTAAATTCCAAATGTAAGACTTAAATGACGTGAAGACATTAAATAATTCTGCGTGTGTGTGTGTGCAGCTGACGTGTTGGCCCAGGCTCTGGACACCCTCCATACTGAGATGATGTGTGAGGAGAGTCGAGGCCTGTTCATTTACTACGGAGGAGTGCGCATATTGCTGTCGGTGCTTCGGGTCGGCCGTGGAGGGCTGCATCCATCCATAGATATTCTGATGCAGCTCACAGAACAGTCGCGTAAGTAGTTTTTGGCTACACATTTTGACTACACACCATCAGACAGACTGTAGTGTAGAACTCATCAAACTCATGTGATTAAGAGACTGCACCAAGGGTGAGAAGCAGCAGGTTTTTTTGACATATAAGTAATTTCTTCCACATATTTCACACTGAGCTAATCAGTCTTCACAAAAGGATCCGTATAATGTACCTCAATTTGATATTTAGCCTCAGTTTGAATGTAGAAAAATGAGTGTAATCGATAGTGATGACACCGTTTTTTTTTGTTTGCTTGGATTTTTTTTCATCATCATTTGGCATTTTCTTCTCATAGTTTTTAATCCATCCAAAAATGTTTTGTGGACGGAAGAATTTGTTAAAAAGGACTTAAATGTAGTTTGATGGTCAGAATTGGCCAATAACCAATATACCCTTGGCATTAAAAAATGCTTATGCTGTAGTTTACTTGTAGTTTTTATTAGATTCTTTGTAGACTGCTGACACATGCATACTGGTACATACACATTGATCTGGTAGAAGGCAACAGGCAAAATTATTAAAAGAGATAACAATAAAAAGAGACAACACATTTTTCCCCCAATGGGTTATGTCAGTATGTTCATGCTATAAAGCAGGTGAAGATTAAAACCATCAGAACCTACTGTGTGAGTGGGAGTCAACGGTGACAAAACAGCCGACTTAATGATACATCACCACCACACTGTGTGCAGTGTTCTCAGTCACTATAGTATGTTATGATACAGTGTGAAGATCTCATTTCGTTAATTATAAGATAATCATACTAAGAACTTCTAATAAACTGACTAATGCTAAACTGAGGAAGTCAAACTGTGACAGATTTTAGAGGTGTAAAGTAAAAGGAATATTGAAACCCGTTACTGCACTGAGGGAGTCCAAACCAACCAAGTGACCTCAACACTGCCTGGAAAAAAAAAAAAAAAAAAAAAACCTTTGAAAGCTGCTGTGATCACTCTTCTAGCCTAGATTTATAGACTGTCTTTACTATCACTATTTACTTTGATTTATACCAGCTTCTCCTGCAGTATCACTCCATATCATCCCCGTATAAAAACCACATGTGAGAGGTAGTGGTTTGTCTGAGCTCACGTCGGTCATAAACAGTGGTCAGGCGATGGATTTGGAAGTTGAGGTTGTAAAACCTTGGAACTCCACCACCTCCCGCCTTTTTTTTTTTTACAGGATGACAAAAAGACTTGATTGAGTCGGACGAGGAGGAGACAGCAGCTGCAGCAGGTTTCCATAGAAGTGTGAGTTCGGCAGGGTTATGAGCCGTATCATTTAAGACTGCTGTATGCTAATAGACAGCAGAGCCATGCGCCAGAGGCGACTGGGGCCAGACCTGCGTGCAGTTGTGTTTCAAGGGGACTGTAAGTCTAGTAAGACTTGCTAATTATTGTGTTTTACAAGCGGTAATGAGGGGAGACAGGAGAGGGGCGAGGAGGAGGGAGAGAGACGCTTACACCTGAAGGTTGCCAGTAAAACAAAACAAAACAAAAAGGTCTAATTGTACACAACACACGTACACACACACACACACGCGTACACACAGCGTCCTGGTCATACTGCCACAGCTAGACTTTAATGTATGAAGTAGAGTCACATGCCATACCTGTTACACAACACATCTTGTAAAAAGCACCTTCATAGTTCACAAAAAATGCACTTACATATACACAAACTCACTAAGTAGAAGTGTTTTACTGGCTTTGACTGATGTCTGGTAAATAGTGGGTAGTACATTAACCACCAAATTGCTTCATACAGTGTATTCAACTTCCATGGTCACATATGGACCCACTTGCTGTGTGTGTGTTTGGTTTGCATTCTTTCCATGCTCACCACTGTGGAGAAGTGTGGGTCGTTATGTGTTTTGGTGTTGTTGCAGTAAAGAAAAGCTCTTGATGACCTGCTTAAATCACTTTAGACAGGGGCTTTTTACCACTGCTCTTTGCTATGTGATGTTTCCCACAGCACCTACAGTATGTAATCGACCTTCAAAGTCGAAAGAAATGTGTCTGTATTTCTGTGTGTGTGTGTGTGTGTGTGTGTGTGTGTGTGTGTGTGTGTGTGTGTGTGTGTGTGTGTGTGTCTGTTTCCAGCTTTGTCTTTGACATAGGTGTAGAATGTAGCACAGATTAAATCACTGGGTGCTGCAAATGCTTGTTATGCTCCTGGTCTAAATTCTACCATAAGACAGACCCAGGCCAGTTGCAAACATCTTTATGACAATTTGATAATAATTTCAATAAACTAAGGACCTGGTGCCCCATCAGTTTTTAAATGATTCTCACTCTGGTCGGAATAAATAAGCTTAATACTTATATCTGCAACTCTTGTGTCACCTCTTTAGTGCTGAAGTTATTAGTCTTTTGATAGAAAATATATCAACAGTTTTGATAATCTATTAATGGTAAAGTAATTTTAAAGACAAATGTCAGACACTCTCATTTCCATTTTCTCAAATGTGTGAGGATTTGCTTCTTTTTTTCTTATTTATATGATTGTAAATTGAACATCTCCTGGTTTTACACTGTTTGTAGATTGATAACCTTAAATGTTACCTTGTGTTTACTATTTTCTGACATTTTGTAGTCTTAACTAGGACTTAGTAATTGATTAATTTATAAGCGATAATCTTCTCTATTCATCATTTTGTCTATAAAATGTCAGATAATAGTGAAAAAATGCCTGTTGTAATTTTCATCAATCCTGGAGAAGCTAGAACAAGAAAATGTTTGTCATTTTTGCTTTAAAAAAAATTACTAAAACATTTTGCTTTTTGATAATTTGATAGTATTTTTTGTTTGATGAACTAATCAATTGATCAATTAATTGTTGCAGCTCTAGTCTGAACAGATTAATTCGTTAATAGAAAGACAATCAGGTAAACAGAATAATTGATAGGTAATATAATTAATACCTCCCATCACCTCACACATTTGTTGTACTGATGTTCAGCTACAGATATGAAGCCTAGCTGGCAGCCACATTGTCCGTTCGCTGTCAGGAATTTATACAACAGTTTGGATGACATTAAACTTTGAAATATACCAAATGCATAAGAAAAAATGTATCAAAATTGTTCTTGACATAACATTACATTTTTAAGCTTTTTAACCTTGAGATGAGGTGGTGTTTTTGCTGGAAAAGACTGACCAAACTATCCTATCCCTTTTTATCCTTCTCATATAATTACATTCTACCCTTTCTTATCCCTCCTCATCTGAACCTGATCCCGTTCTTCCCGGTCCCAGTCTTCTGCTGTGATTTGATGCCAGCAGGACCGCTGTACCAGCCAAAAAATGTCCCTCTGTTGCTCAGATTGTATTCCCTCACCCTGGTGCGTGGTTTAAGACAGTGGAGAGTTAGTTTTTGAAGGAGCAGGAATGTAAGTTTAGCAGAAACAAATGTTTGTTTACCAGGAACCGACTAATTTTAGGACTTCATAAGGTCCACATTAGCTTTTATTAATGTAAAAAATGTGTATCTGACATCTGTGTGGATCGACGCTGTAGCCCTTTCCCTGTTTCATCTCCCTGTGTGTATGTGTGTGCGTGTGTGTAAGATTATGGTTTGATGTAGTGAAGGTCAGAGTTAACAAGGACAAATACAGTCATCACAGAGTCGCTCCAACCAGCATCTGTGTCTCCGTCTCTTCAGTTTGATCGTTAAAGAGTTTTCATGGTTTGTTTGTGGGTTCATGTAGTTTTCATTCTTATGCAAATCCGGAAAGTATGGCAAGACTAAATTGATCATTTCCATCTCTTCAGAAGTTTTAACACTGAATACAAATATGTGTGTTGTTTATTAGAGTAATTGTTTTGATAATATCCTGCTTTTTCTTTGCTCTGGTTGTGCTTTTGTGCTTGTAGGCTACCTAAATCCCTTCCTGGAGGCATGTAGCTGTGACGAGTTTTTCCGAACGGTCTCCCAGCTTCTTAAAACCCCTCATCTGGAGTTGCCATCCCTGGAAAAGCTCTCCATCCTTCTACAGAAGCTCTCCGGCATCAGGTAGTTACAGTGGCCCTCCATGCTGATATCACATATTGAACAATTATTAACACGTCTCTAATTGGGGGAAGTAAATTCTTATTCTTCTTATTTATTAGTTGTTAATTGCTGTTGTGTTTTAATATTTTTACAGCTCCAAGGAGGCAAAATTTTTCAGTAATTCACAAGAAAAAAGCAAAGATTAGACAAACATCTGAAAGAATAAATACAATTTTGTGTGAATGTTTGTTCTGCTTACTGTTAATCAGCTCATGGATTTCGATCTTTGTGTATTTGCTGAGGTCACATCAAGTCTATATCAAGTTTATTTCTTGGACATGTAGGTTGTATTTCCTGGACTCAGAAACTGGTGGTTTTCAGATACATCAAACAATAGAATGAAATAGAAAATGTGAACTTTTTTAAAAAGTTTTAAACTTCATTATTGATCTGCTCAGGCAGGTAGTTTGACTGATGATGGACTCTTTCAACGCTTGTCTACGGACTAACGGGTGCTTGTGTTGTATTTCTTTGATTTTTATTTATTTTTGTCCAGGAAGAACCGACGTCTTTTCGAGCTGTCCTCCCTCCACCTCCAGATACAAGAGCTTCATCACAAAACCAACCACGCACACACCTTCCTCTGCCTCAACCTCAGGTCCATCCTCCAGAACCTAAAATAAAACTCACTCAACACGTGTTTCTCTACCTCATGCCGGATTCAAGGTCCGACATCCCGGTTAGGACAAAGATTACTCGCCTTCACGACTTCAGCACATCCACTCGGTCTTTCCATTTGCGCTCAAACTGTAATTACCATATTTCCAACTGGACTTCATGGCAGCAGCTCTATCCTGCTCTACCTCAAATAACATATGCAGACACACACTCTCGACTTATCCAATGTTATGTTTTTGAAGTTCTTTTGTCTGTCAGAAGTTCTTTTTTAATGTTGTGTATGTTTGCACTTTGTGACCTGTTTTTGTGTTCCTCGATGCTAATCTGATGTCTTGTCTCTTTATGTGTTTAAAATGCTTGCCAGTGGTCTTAATGGGTGTCTCATGTGCTCAGAGGAAGCGAGGCTGTGACTGTGAAGCTTTTTAATGGTAGTAAACAAAAAGAACCGAAGGACATTAAGATTGGACGGCATATGAAATGCTGAAATCCATATGTTTTGAATAAACTTGTCTTATTTGTTTGTTACAGATCACGGGTGGGATTGATGGGGGTAATGTTCTCAGTATGGGACACACTGGTGGTGTTGGTTGATGGAGGAGATTGGAGGGACTGGAACAATTACAGCTGATATTTAAAACGTACTTGTTCAGAGCCACCCGGAAGTGCTCAGCTGGTCTGGATTTGAAAGTGGTGCATCCGCTTTTTTAAGAGCTTTACAGCATCTGAAACTAACTTTGCAGGAGTTTATGTTCAGTTCAAGTTTTGTCAGTGTTTATTTTGATGAAAAATTTGTTGGATATGTTGTTGGATCATATATTTATTGTAGAACTGATCAATATTACACTTATTGTCTAACTTGAATTGATGAGTCTATAGATGATTTCTAATTTCGACTATAACATTTACTCAGATTTCTCACAAGAATGCATTTATTTTTATTAATCAGTTTTTCATCATTATGTTTGGTCTGAGGCTGTGACTACAGTAATGATTATTTTCAAGATCAGTTCATCTGTGAAAGATATTTTTAATTTCTGTGCATTTCTAAGCACATTTGATGATAATGGGAAGAACAGAGATGCAGACTCCTCACCTTTCAGCAAAATTCGCTTTTTTGAGGTCAAAATAGGTCACCTACGAGATTCGTGTAGATCCGAGGAGAATTGATTAATTTTAACTTCAGCAATACAAATCATTGGTTTGGAGCACAAAATTCTAATTATGTGGTTTGGTGCTTTCCACTCATATAAACCCTGAGAACCTCTAATGCACATCTTAAAGGGCGTCTCATGCATTACCATGACAACAGCAAAACAACAAACAACAGCAAATTGACAAATGGTTTGATTTCTACAAGTTGATAAGTCAGTGGTTTTCATGGCTGCTTATCTGTTTACACGGCAATGACAGACAACTTTAATTTACACCAGTTTATTTGATGCGTATTTGAAATAACAGTATTATGAGTATTATGGTAATACCATGTTGTTTCCTCCTTGGTAACAGCATCAATATTTTCATAGTTTTATTACGGTAATCAAAGACAAATGTTTGAATTCACATTTGCATTTATGTTACTTGTCATATGTAATTATGCATATAGACTAGATTTAAACGTTTTATGAGTTTTACCAATTACAGGCCTGATAGTGGAAGAGTGTTACTGAAGAAGCTACTGTAAGCTGATTTCCAAAATACTTCTTTATCTTGTTGTCTTGTTTTTGTGTTGTTGATGTATTCAGCTTCTACATCTGTTGATTCTTTTTATGTGTTTTATTCGGGGTTGTTTTACACCATAATGAATAAGTTTTCAGGCAGATGTAAATATACTTATTAGTAACTAGAAATGAGCATGTAAAGCAAATATGTTTCAAAATTTTCTCCCAGGCGAACATGTCCCCAGATCACACTAGTTGTGGCTTTTCTCTATTCACGCAATGTTCTCACCTTTTTTACCCCTTACCTGTTGGCAGGTTAAAATTTAAAACATTGTGTGACAGTTAATATTTAACAGAAACCACCTGCTGGAGAAAACATTCAAGAACAAAGATGTTTAAAAATGTTCTGCCAAACTAAATTCAACTTGTTTGAGACATTTAAGTCGAAGTAAATTCTTTGAGAGATTGCAGACCCTGGGAAACTGTCTGCATCTGCAACAGGCATTAGAGTTGCAGTAAATTATTTCAACTGGTGGAAACAAGACACATGTTGATATCATAGTGAACTGTAAAAAATACTATTCTTGAAGTTTGGAAATCAGATGAATTTATAGCATCTTACCTTCCTAAAACAAACTAAATCACTATAGTCACTGTATTTACAACACTTTTGAGCATGTTTTATTTTCCTTTTATCTGTTTAGGGGCTTCTGAATCATGGCTGTGGTAAAGACAAGGATGTAGCTTTTAGTTTAGCCCATTTAATGATCAGAGAAGTTATCCCAAATTACTTTGGTTTCTAACTACTTCAGTTATTGCCTGGCAGGCACCAGAACACATGCAAGAGCAATGTTAAAATTTCCTTTTATATACAAGATGAACTGAAAACAATTTATTTTTAAAGCCCTTTGAAAAATGATTGCGGTCGTTGTAAATGAGTGGCGTAACTAGAGACCAGAGGGGGAAATCCCCCACCATCCTTCTGAGCAAATCACCCTGATTAAGTCTTTACTTGCTTACTTTTTTACCACTTTACCAACAGTAAACAGCCATAGATAGAGGAGGTTATATTAAAGATAAAAGAGGGGAGCAGAGTTTGCTGGCAGTATTTCGGAGGAGGAGAATATATTGCATTCCCATTGAGGCTTTTGTGAGTTTTTTGTTGCATCTGGATGGTATCAAATGGAAAAATCCAGCTTTATGATCAACAGTGGAACACAGTGTGCATGGCAGCAGAGTAACCACTCAATCTTGTGTTGACCATTTTTCAACAAGCCACCCATTTAGGTTACGTGTACACACCCAACCCTGATACATTTAACAAGTTTTAACTTTAAAACTGGTCTTTAACTTGACTAGGCTGTTGTGTTAGACAAAAACGTGAAAATCATTAGGATTCATCCCTTGGGCGCCAAGATTATCTGAACCAAATTTTATGGCAGTCAGTCCAATATAATTGTTGTAAAGATATTACACTAAAACCAAAAATGTCAACCTCTCCACTAGAGGAAAAGTCAGGAGATCACCGAAGTCAGTGGGCTTCATCCTCTGGGAAACAAGAACGCCTGTACAAAATTTCATGGCAATCCTTTTAATGGTTGTCGAGATATTTCAGTCTGGACCAAAGTGGTGGACCAACAGACTGACATTTCCATCCATAGAGCCACTCTGCTAATGTGGCTGAAAATCGTTTTCATATGTTTTTTATCACTTCAAGGCAGATGTTGTGTGGTTAATAAAATCACTGTCAAGATCATTGTCATCAGCCATTTCTTGAGCATCCATCTCCTCTGCCCTGGAGCATGTCAGCTCTCTTGATAGAATACAAATTGACTGAAAACTGGAGCTCACTGTGAAGCTGGTTGTCACTTTCTGATTCCATCAACTTATTTGCTTTGGGGAAGCTGTAATTTGGAGCTGTTTAGGAGCTGGACCATTTACTGGCTTAATGTCATAATGCTGCAATACCAATAAGGCCATCTTCTAATGAAAAGCTGGGACACATCAGTACAGTTTAAATGATCTCAGGTAAACGGACCACAGACCCGGCAATCAATTGGCTATCAATTATGATCCTTATGAATCAAACTGTCCTGCTGTGAACGGTTCCCTGCCCGGCCATCATTGCAGAGGGAGCTTTGGACAGTTTGAAATCATGTCATAAGAATAAATAACTGTCAAAAAGTCTCAAACCACCCCTGCATGATAATTTACTTCTCTGCTAGTGATCCACCCAAAATACACGTAACAAACCTGTCTCAAAGAAGGAATTCATGTGATTCAGAAGCTGAAGATTTTGGCAAAAATATGACTGGAACATACTGAGGATTGAGTGGACCGTGATGATGAGATGAGATAAACTTTAATGCCCCAAAGGAAATTTGTCAAGGGCAAAAGTGCTACACAGAGCTGCAATCAAGCGATACATGTCAAAAAAATACCTCAAATTGACAAGACAATGCAGTGGTGCACTAGTGCAAAAAAGTGTTGTACACCGCTGCAATCACATAATACATAACAAGACATATACTGTGTAACACAACAAGGTAATGCATTAGTGCACTAGTGCAAAAAAAGTGCTGAACCCAACTACAATCACACAATGCAATAAAAGATGACTAAATACTTGATTCTCTAGACAATGCTGTGGTGCATACATGCAAAAGGTGCTGCACACAGCTGCAATCAGTCAGTAAGCAATACATGACCAGCATGATCAATGTAATTCAAAAGTGAAGTGAAGATGGAGGTTTCAGTTTTTCTGAATTTTGTTGAACTTGTCAGTGTTGGAATCTACAAGCCAAAAGGGGAAGCGTGTGTGACACTTAAACAAATTTTGGGTGAAGTATCACTTTAAAAGACCTTATTGCCAGTATGCCCACTACAGGAACTGTGAATGGCGTATTTATTTACTTTCATGATTTCATTTAAGTCTGGTCTGCACTGCAGTCGGCACGCCGGTGTCTGCTCCCTGTTCCCTAACACGCTTAACTCTGCCAGTCTACTCTGCACTGCATCACCCACACAAGTTTATACACTGGTCTTGATTTATGTTTGAGTTTTTTCAGAGGACCAAATATTCTGAAAATTACCCTAAAGAGTCCCCCAGCTCCAGTCTGGCTGGTAAACCTCATTAAACTGTTATTTGGTTGGTGGGGAGGAGGCTGGCAGGGCGAAACATTAGCGGTTCCACTTCAGCAGAACCATAAAGCCAAGTCAATCAGCGATTTGACATGGCAGACCACCAAATGTATATTATTTCCTCCAGCCACAATATGCTGCTTGAGTAACACAATAAGCACACGGATGTTCTGGTAAATATACCTGACTGTAAATGAGGTAGCTAGTGTGTTAAGGAGGTGTGAGTGGAAGCAGCTGTCAGAGGTGATTCATGGTAGATGTGCTGGGATCACACTGGTTTCCAGTTTCTAGTTTGTTTTCACTTCTTTTATTCTGCTTTTCTGTCATTAAGGACCAAGAGGTCTGTATTTGATGCTGGTTGTATCATTTAAATTGATAGTGCTTTATTCACGCTTGACATGTGTTTGTGTTTGTGTCGCCAAATTTTTGTTTGTTTTCCTACTTTTCATAACAAATGTTATTGTCTCATAAAGTGGAAAAATATTCTTTCCAAAAAGTGTTAGCTGCTGATGTTTGCACTTGGTTGTAAAATGTTTCCAACCACTTTTTTTAATTATGGAAATTAATTTCTTTAAGAAACTGTGGTAACTGTTTTTATTACTCAACATAATTGTGTGTTGGACAGTAAAAGGCTAAGCTAACACATGTTGAACCATAATTTTTTATGTTTATTGCAAATTTAACAGTAGACCCAGATCTGTGACGCCTTTGCTCACCAGAAGACCACTTTTATTGGACTTGGGTAGTGTAACTATTTCTTTACAAACAACAGTTTATCCTCAGCACAGACAAGCTGTTTTGCCCTGACTCCAATTCTTATGCTAAGCCAAGCTAATTGCTTACTGTCTCCATCTCCATCCTTAAAGTGGACATATTATGCACATTTCTGGGTCAATATTTTATCATCTGGGGCTCTTCTGGAATATCTTTGCATGATTTACAGTTCAAAAAACTCCTTATTTAACTCACACTGATTCATTATGCAGCCCTTCAGTTCAGCCTCTGTCTGAAACAGGCCGTTTCAGCTCCTGCCTCTTTAAGGCCCCCCTCCCCATGAGCCCACTCTGTTCTGATTGGCCAGCTTATACAGAGTTTTTTAAACAAGTAGCCAGCTGCTGAGACTGCATTCACACCGGATAGGTTTTGTGTATGTCCCTGAACAAACGACCAAGTAGACAATCAGGATGTTTAGAGCCGAGCCAGGCTGACCAGTCCAAAACTTTAATGGATATGAATCATTAATAAAGGGTTAAATGTTTCACACATTTTGATAAGTCATCAGGTCTGCAGTTATAAATCGTTATAAGTCAAAGGGTTATAATAATTTATTATAACTGTAGTCATCAGATCTGCAGTTATATTTAATTAGTCATGATGAACATAATTAAAGTCTGCGGTTACAAATGTTAATAAATAGTTGTAGATGAATCTTCATCTGGATGCCCTGCAGCCCTTTTTTTCTTTATGTGCAAGAGTAGCAAGAATGTCATCGTATCCAAGGTCAACATAAAACTTCATTAGCTGAGTTCTTTCCATTATATGGTGGCTGTGTGCATCTGAAGTTGGCAGGCTGATACATATGAATTTATAGTAAATTATCTTCACCCAAAATCCATATCTTGATCTTGAGCGCCTAATATAATAACTTGTTCAAATAAGTGTCAAAATATTGATAGAAAATTCTTAAACCACTCCTGCTGCATAATTTACTTCTTTGCTGTCCATCAGTATGTTCCAAACACAAAATGTGGCTAAAAACACTGCTTCTGTGCTCGTCCTCATACATGATCTTTCATGTTCACAACCAGGCCTGCGCAATGTTTTGCGCACACTACAATGCCTGCCTCCTGCATTTTTGTTTTTCATAAGGCCTTCTCCATCATAACTCTTCTTATACAAAGAAATTCTCCCCTTATGACTTTTGAAAGTCTGTGCAACATGGCAGCTCTAGAAAAGCGTTGTTGCTTCTTAGTTTTCTCAGGGCTGACAGTCTATAAAAAAAATCCCCTTAAAATTTTCTTTATTTTTTTATTAATGTTTTGACTTTAGTGTCTAAGAAAGGGCCCCTTTGAAAATGAGAGTCCTTAGTTCACCTCAACAAGTTGATCGTCATAATTTGAAATAACAAAATAAAGAGGATCCAAATACATAAAGTGCATTGTGTGCAGATGTTTTCTAACATTTGCTTCAGAGGAATTTTCCTTAAAGGGCAGTTTCAACATTGTATTAATTGCTGTTGAAAGCATTCTACTGATTAGGAACACAGTTCATCCTGTCCTGCAATCAAAGAAACTACACCTGACTGAGATCTGGGCATTATTTCTTCTCCAGCTGTTTGATGTGTCTGCAGATGACTGACAGGGATGAGTGTGTGCATGTAGTTGTTGTGTTGAAGGTGAAGAGGTTGCTGACTGGCAGACGTTTAATGATTCTTCTGGTTGGCACTCCTTCCCCTGGGAGGCTCTTTATGGCTTCATGCTCTTCATTTATAAGCAAGCCAAGCGCTAAAGATGCAAAAACCCTGATGACACACACACTTCTGCATACATGTGTGTCCCTACTGAATGTGGGTGCGTTGTCAGACTTAAAGGCTATTCAAGTGGAAATTATTATTTTGAGTGTTTGAAACCTGATGAGAGAAAGACCTCCGTATTGCCCTGATGCCCTAGAGCAGCATCGGCGTTTCCACTGCCAGACAGATCTTTTCTTAAACCACCTTAAGATCCCCAGCCAGCATATACACACCTAATCATTTAGCTAAAGCCATGGGAATCCAGCCACAAATACACACCCACACACAGCGAAATGATGATAGAGATGTGTGCTGAGGTGACAGCTGACACTGTAGTGGCTGATGTCATGTTGGTGGAAAGAAAGTCTTTATTATTTTTCTTAAAAAAAGATAAGTGGTTACAGTGATGTTTACTCAAGTGTTGTCCAAAATGAGATTTCCTCTAGGTTGTGAGAATTGTTTGGTTGACGGTGTTGCATCATTTTCTAATCCACAGTGGTGGAAAGTAACTAAGTACATTTATTCTGTGACAGAAAGCAGGTAAGGAAAGGAGCAGCATAGCCCTTTACCACCTAGAAGTAAAGGAAAGGAAGGTGGGGAAGGAGAGGAGATAAATGAGACACACCTGTGAGACGGGGGAAGGGGAAAAACTAACAAAAGCAACATGGAGGAGAACAGAGAGGAGTGAGAGTGACAAAAAGAGGACATAATTAGAAGACTTAATCCAGTTTTTGGACAACCTACCTCACCTACCTAACCAAAAGAACCGGCTGGATTTTCCTGGATCACGCTGAACAACCATGGGCTGAGGAAATGTGCTGATTCCTGTAGCGGATTTGGGATGAAAGTTGGTCTGTCTTCCCTCTGATCTGCTCGGAAGCTGTTCCTTGCCTGGGTTGGATTTCCAGAAAGTGAAGTTAAGTGCTAAGTCTCCCTGCCTGTAACTCTCCAGGCGTCTCCTTACCCTGCTCACCTCTTTGGTCAGCCATCCAGCCCCCCCCCCAAAACCACACACACACACACACACACACACACACACACACAGTCATGTTTCCATCACTTCAGAGGATATTACATTGACTTACATTCATTTCCTGGAGACTTATCCTAACCGTAACCATAACCACCACATGCCTCACCCTAACCTGAATATAACCCTGAATTTAATTTAACTTTAAACCAAGTCTTCACCCTAAAATTAATGATTTATGTTGAGGGGAATTGCTTTTGTCTTCATGAGGGAGGCGAGTCCCCACAACATGACTGTGTAAACAGATTTATGTTCCCACAACATGAGGAATACCTGGACCACACACACACACACACACACACACACACAAAGGTTGCACCATTGAACTGAATACTACTGACTTTAACCCATTCACATTCATTCACACTCACAACTCATAACAATCTCTATAATGGAAACTATTTAGGGGACTGTGGATTTTGCATTTGACTTTTTTTGACTAAACAATTTGATCGAGTAAAATGAACTGAAAAAGATTTGGGAGTGTGAAAGAAAGACTTTGAGTTAAAATTACACCATTATTTGATTTGAGTGATTGTTTCAACTATTATTTGGTTTCAATAACATTTAATTAATGAGGAAGATGAATTGTTGAATTGTGTTTTTTTTCTAATGTGGTATACTTTTGTAGCAAGTGTAATAAGCTGTCTGGGTTATCTCTCTAAATTGCTCATGTGTATATATAATTTTTTTCTAAAAAGTGACAGGATTGGCATTTTGATTATACTCCTGTCTGGCGCCCAACACTTACTTTGAGTAAATATTTTACTTTAGTACACTTTTGAGGTACTCCTACTTTACTAGTATTTCCATTTGATGCTACTTTATACTTCCACTCCACTACATTTCAGACCAAAATATTGTACTTTCTACTCCACTCTACATTTATTTGACATCTTTAGTTACTTTTCAGATGAAGATTTGACATAATGGATAATATAACAAGCTTTTAAAATATAACACATCGTTGAAGATAAAACCAGTGGTTTCCAACCCTTTTGGCTTTTGACGTTTTACAAAAAGCAGTGTGTAGTTGGGGTCACATTTCAGATGTCTGTGAGTTGTTAATGGCTCCACTAAATCATGATTTTTCCTTCTAAACTTCTCACATGGTTTCATTTCATAAATGTTCAAATGATCCAATATTTCACCAAAAATCAAAGATCAGAGAAAAAGACCAAAAACTGAAAACAGATTTGTGTATCAGAACTTTGTTTTTTCTTCTTTCCTCTCCCATTAATCATCTCATCACCCCTCAGATTTATCTGGTGACCCTTTGGAGGGGCCCGACCCCTAGGTTGGGAACCACTGGACTAAAGTAGCAAACTGTATGTAAAGTAGTTCAAACTAGCTTCACCTGCAGCAGCTACAACAGTAACATGCTGCTTACACACTGATGCTTCAGTATTAATAATATAATGATGTCATATATAATAATATATCAGTCAGGGACACCAAACCAATACTTTTACTGCAATACATTAACTACATATTGCTGCTAATACTTATGTACTTTTATACTTATGTATAGTAGGATTTTTCATCATGCAGGACTTTTAATTGTAGCAGAGTATTTTTACATTGCTGTATTGGTACTTTTACTTAAGTAATGGATCTGAATACTTCTTCCACCACTGCTAATCCAAGACTTCTTGAATAAGGAACAGAACATTATAGTTTTTCTCTTGGTGACAGTTAGTTTTGATTTCCACATTGAAAATTCAGAACTTCAAGCTTGAAGCGTCCCACGTCTCACAACCATGGATGTATTATACATCCATGCTCACAACGCCAAATGCAAACAATCCATATGGTTGACCGTGACAAACTGTATCTCTCTAGCTAGCTAGCCATAGCTCTCTTTATAGCTAGTTAACTAGCTTGCAACATTTACAATGGATTTAGACATCACTCTACATAAATAATCAGTCTTATTTTATTTAAAGTGTTTTTAAGCAAGAGAAATGATTATATGGCCTTAAGTTGATTACTTTTGATTGATGGTGTTGACCTCCATGTTCACTTCTGTGCATACTGCCATTGAGTAACGTCAGAGCATTTGTTTTTCAGTGATGTTGGGGTGCATGAAATGGGCCCGGGTTTCCAAGTCAAAGCTCCGACTTAAAGATCCTCTCAATCGTCCTTTTTCAAATAGTAGGTTGGATATTTTCAAGTTCTGAGGTGTCTGGAGAGCAGCATTATGACACCATGTTTTTTGGGGGGCTTTTTTGTAAGAAAAATACAGTAGTAGTGAGGTACACAAAAAATAACATAATAAGAAGATTTAATGCTTAATAGTAAGGAGAAACTAATTAATTGAGAGAAAATTTGGTTCTGGTTCCTGAACTCTTTCTCGACTTGCAGTAGCAAGCCAGTGGGAGAGATGAAAAGTGCATTTGAGGGCGAAAACTAATACTTGAATGAGGTTAAAGTCTTTTTCCAGTGAAATTATCTCTCATTTGATAAACCATCAAGTTAATGTGTCACATTTAATGACCTATAATTAAATGATGGAGGTTTGAATGAACTGGAAAATGTTGTGATTAGCAATTTTCCATTTAATGTCTCTAAGCCATTTACCGACCCTGTCAGTGTCCGCTGTCATGGCTCACAAATAATCCTGGATGCACCACTACAGTATATGGGATCCTATACTATACTTCAGGCCACTATCAGTTTTGTTCATCTTTGACATTATGCACATCATGTAATCTTATATTTGGTTGTGAAACATTTTGTTGTAAAACATTAGAACATTTTTGAGTACTCATCCTGCACCTGGTGATATATACGTAGATTTATCCAATCAAATGTGAATTTTGAATTGATTTGCATTTTATTTATTATTGGCATAATTAGAATAACTTTTAGATTTTCCCTACACAGATGCTACAGAGTTGATCAGAATAACTTTTTAGTTAGAGTCATCGCTCTAAAGATGGCAATGTCAGTCTGTCGGTCAGTCAGTCCACCAGACTGAAATATCTCAATGATTGAAGGGCCGCAACTAACGATTACTAACATTATTGGTTTAATCTGTTAATGCTTTTCTTGACTAATCAATTGGTCGTTTAGTCTATAAAATGTCTGAAGATGGTGAAAAATGTCAGTCACTATTTCCCAAAACCCAAGGTGACGTCCTCATCATAGGATAAAGAAACCAGAAAATCTACACATTAGAAAAGCTGGAACCAAAGAAACATTGATATTATTTTCTTTAAAAATAGCGATTATTGATTATCAAAATAGTCAGCGATTAATTTTTTGGTTGATTGAGTTGATTTATTGGTTGAATTAGTCGAGTAATTGTTGCAGCTCTAAATGATTGCCATGAAATTTTGTACAGACAGTCATGGTCCTCATAGATTTAATTCTTCTGACATTGGTGACTTTTCCTTTAGCACCACCATGAGGTTGACATTTGTGACTCTGAGTGAAATCAAAAACTATCTGATGTATTCCCATATCAACCTCAGTGTATTTGCATTTTAAGTGAAAGGTCTGACTCTACTGCTTTTGCTACCCTTAGTCCCTCAGGTAGTTTGTACCACATCCTACGAAGTCCTGATGGGTCAATCCAGAGCCAAGATATAATAGAAAAAATGCAGATTTTATAGTTTATTATTGCTTCTCACTCAGTCACTGCTTTACTAAAGTCAAACACCAAGCCATGTTTTGCCATACATCTTTATTAAAGTATACATTATGTACAATAATAAGTTATATATACAGTTACACTTTGGTTCTGTGATGAGACTGTGTGTGTTTCTACATGTTCTACTATACTGTATGTGCTACTGAGGTAAGTAATTCATGTTTTGGCTTCTGTATATCATCCTATCAGCATAGTGTATGTCAGACAAGATTCTGCCTGTCTGAAAACAGGGCTGGGGTCCATTTCATTTCAATTCAATCCAACAATTAGATTATTTACACAAGTCCAACAGCATAAAACATAATAAAAAAATAACTAGTTCAGCCTGTTTTGAATTGAATTGGAGTTGATGAAGACAACCCTGCACTAAAAAGGCAGATGATTTAAATGTGAGCGTTTTATTTGCCTTGACACAAGATGTTGAAGAATAAAAATATGAATGCATGCTTGATAAACATGCACATTAATTAATTTAAAGTGCCAGAGTCCAGCCCCGGTGTTTGCAATGTAAAGTGTGAATAGAAAAGCATCAGAAAAGGGAACTTGGCAGGAGATAGTGTGTTTGATTCTGTGCAGAGCGGTCATGGGACATTATGCTGACAACATCAGACATCAGATAAAGATCATTCCTATTCCCAAGAAACTAGATCAAAGCCAGTCTTGGCATTGCTTGTTAAAGTTGAACTTTAGAGCTTACTGCTGAGTCTTAAGGCTTAACCGCTCAAGAAACCAGGATCTTGACCTACAGCATTTTATCTGTTAACATAATCTTGATTATACATTTAAAATCACTATTGTCTTGACACAAAATTTAACTTGATGCTAATCTGAGCTACCTTCTACCTCTATACGTACAACCGACATCTGCTGTTTTACAGAAGTGGACAACTGCAACTACATATTGTTCTCATTTGCCATATTGGTCCCATAGGGGAGAGGGGAGCTCAAATCCTGTCTAAGCATGACTGAGCCAACCACAAAAACTGAGCAAGATCAGACATTATAGTATCACCGCAGTGCTGCTTCCACCACGACCGGCTGCATTCTTGCTCCGTTCACAGTGCAGCAACCCCGGGGGCAGTTAGTCATGCCCCTACCGTGGCATCTCTCCTTTTAATTCAGGATTTTACAGCTTTTCCACTGGGCTTTCAGTGGTTAAGTGGCCCTAAATGCTTAATTGGGTGCTGGAAATCACAGGCACTTTGCACCCGCTCTGTAAACCACAACACTTCAGCCTATTAGAGGCCCGGGGAGCCACACGCCAAATAATTAGGGCTGGCGGCAGCACTAGACCACAGCACTGGGGTAAAAGGGGAAGAAGAGGGGGAGAGGAAGAGTTATGAGGGGGTCACAGACTGGGTCACTGCTGAGGAAGTAGTTGCAGTAAGAGAGTGTGTCGGTCTGTGTGTGTGTGTGTGTGTGTGTGGAAGCCATGGAAAGTGGATTTACACGTGTGTTTGGGCATGCTGTGTTCAAGTGTGTATGGTTGGTTGAACTTTTCTATAAACCTCATCTGTTTGTGATGAGTGTTTCCACACTTCACACACACGTGTTAATCAAGAGACACATCTGAGTCGGGGTCAATCTTGACATGAAAAAGGATGTTGCAGAGATTTTGGTCACAAAAGTTGTTAATAAAAACCTGTACAATGTTTTAATTTAAAAAATAATAATACTGTTCCCTGTTTTTGACCAGGGTATTGTGTTTGCTGGTTATATCACAATTCAGCAAGAGGCACTGGGGCGTCCCCAAACACCCAAAGTTCACAAGCGGTGTTTACCGGAGGTAAGCTGAGATGAATGATGTTTTAGCATTTCCAGCTGGGCGTAATGATTGCATTTTTAGTAGGGAGCTGATGTCTGCTGTCTCCCCTGTATGATGACAGCATAGCCCAAGGCACAGTCATGAATGTTAACTGATGTTGCGGTCAAACTGGGTCGCTTTCTTTTCACAAACACAAACATCTAGCTATGTTAGCAGACCAGAGGGTTCAACAAGAGCACAACTAAGAAGGGATCTTGATTCTTGGTGCTGCCGGCCATTTCCAATTCAGCAAACTGTTGAAATATCCTTATCTTCTCACCACTTTTTTCAAACTCAAGCACTGCATGAAAGATTTTCTATCAAACCTTTTGAAAATAGACAGAAAAGCTGTTGCGTCCAGCGCACACTTCATCCACCTTTTTTTTGTTAAAATTCTCAACAATTTGAGAAAGACAAAAATCTAATAAAATAATTGTTATATTCTTGCAGAGGAAAAAATATCCAAACTAGCCAATTAGAGAATAATCTGAATCTGACGTGTTGGATTTTTGTCTTTCTCAAACTCTTTAGTACTTTAGAGACAGAAAATTAAGATCATACAAAATATTTTGGATTAGCTTCTTGACAGGGAAAACCCATGATAGGAAAAAAATAGGACTGTGTCCACAGAGGTCCACTGACATTCTTCATGTGATGGTGGTAATGCGTATACTGTATTATGTGCTGTCCTCCTTGTCAGAGCAGTATCTGTCCCAACATACATGTATACTCAGAAGTCTCTGCTCCACCACATATTTAGACACTGGCGCAGCGTTGGGAGGGAGATGGGAATGGGGACGTGCAGACCAACTGGCTGTGAAAACTGCTGATGCCCTGCCTCCCGCCCACTGCTGCCATCTCATTGCTGCCCAGCACGTCTGAGCAGAGCGACTCGACAGCGTCCAGCCTCTCGATCTGTACCAGGCGGGTCAGGAGGTCGGGGATGCTGTAGCCCGCCGTGCTCACCCTCTCAAAGAGCTGCAGGCCGTCGCTCATGCCACCGATCTCGTCACGCTTCAGGCCGAAACTCTCGGCCAAGTGTCTCCACGTCTTCACCACGGCCGCCTCGCTGCTGTAGGAGGAGCTCAGCATGCGGCTGGCCTTCTCCAAACAGTCAAAGGGAAGCTCTGTGGGGCTCAAGCCTTGAGAAGGACAAGAGGATCACACAAAGAGATATCAGGATTTAATTCAAAGTTCATTTTTTGTCCTTTGCTCACCCTTAAATGCACGGCAATTCATATTGATTCATGATTTTATTCAAGGATTTTAGCTAAAGCTGTTGGATTTTATACCCATCCAGCTGCTGTATTCTTATTTATATTTTTGTCTTTGTTCTATCTTAATCTACTTTGCTGCTGCAATGACCCAGTTTCCCTTCAATCATGTTTGGTTGTATTTTTTTTTTTTCAAAAAAAAGATGCATCTGTGGGCATAGGAAGTAAGTTATTTATCAAACAAAACATACATGCATGCACACACCTTCACTTCCTAAGTCATTTAGTCATGGATTAAGTCTGAATCTTGTTTACTTGTGGAAAAACAAGACAGTGGAGTGAGGTACTGACTTCTTTTCAATGCTGTTTCACTTCCTCAAGCAATTTTATTCAACACAGTTCATGAATAGAGAAAGAAGTGAAATGCCCCCACAGCACTGGCATAAATCAATTCCTGATTAAAAACCTTTGGTAAATTGGATATTTTCTCTTGTTTGAGAGAGACTTACCCTCTGTCACATTGCACGCTCTGGCATACAGATCCAGGATCTTTTTCCTTCGACTTTGTAGCATCTGTGTGGGGAAAAAGCACAGCACAGTTTGATTTCCAGATGATACTGAACTGAGTATCTGTTCATAATCATATTTTTTTACTGCAGTTAACATCTTTAAAGGTCCAATCTTCCTACCCCTGGGGTTTTATTGTTGTTGTTGATTGCGGTCACACTGCTGGCGATGTGGTTGACATTGCCGATGTGGTTGGGACTCTGGACGTTATTGGTTGGGTTGGCGGCAATGTTGGGGGTCCCGTTGCAGGCACGGTCGCGGTCCAAGAGGCCCAGAGAGAGCAGGCAGAGGTCAGGCTTGTTGCCCAGATTGACGAGGCACAGGTTGGGGTTGGGGTTATTGGTCTCAGCTGATCCCTGCTTCTCCAACGCCGCCTCCTCGTCGCTGTCCATGCTCCGGCTCAGCAGCTGCTCGTTCTCTGATGAGGCGTCATTTTCACTGCGCACACACATATATTTTGATGATATTCACATGTGCGCATATTCACTGGCACCACATAAAGCACTTAAAATGCACATGGTCTCTCGCCAAAAAGAGCTGATGCTGAACAGTGGTTCATCAAACGTTTGGTCGAGCTATTAGACAGACCTGAGCTAGATCCTCCGGTGGGATTACTGGCCGGTTTTTATTGCATACTATTTTCCATCACAATGTGATTTACTCAACATTTCAGTGTCCAAATCCACATAAAAATCCATTTTTAAAGGGCTTCAAATACTGCACTCAAGAACATCAATGCTCTAAATACACTGCATACTCAGTTTGATTTTTTTGTTAAAGGAATAGTTTAAAATTTTGGGAAATACACTTATTTGTTTTCTTGCCAAGTGTTAGACGAAAAGATTGATACCACTCTCACATAAATCTACAGCTAACAGCCTGTTAGCCTACCAGCACCTTTGAAGTGAACTTTTTAAGAGGTTATATCTCATATGTTCAATCTGTACAAAACCAGGAGTGTAAAAACAACTGTTTCAACACAGGGTTATGTGCACGACTCTTTATTAGCTGGGCGCGGTTCTGTGAGCTTTAGAGGTTCTTTTCCTTTTAAGTAGAGTTTATGTCACAAGAAAAGCTATATGCTTAGAAGAATGTTACAGGCAAGTTTAACATATTTGTGTTTCCTTTTTAAAGTAAAAAGTCTTCAACATGTCAGTAACAGCACAGATAAAAGCAAAGCAAACCAAAGAAACTACAAACTATGATGTAAATCCTATCTTTTACTGTTCTCACTGTATTCTGCTTTGCACACAATCATATACATGCATATGCTCTTACGCTGATCAGAATCCCACCACAGTGTATACTGCATACTGCATGCTGTTATACTACATAAAGGCGTGAATTACACACAGATGACTCGTGTCTGTCCAAACTTAACAGGACCTGTGACAAATGAAAATGAACTGGAAAAAGTATGCTGTTGTTGCTGTTGCCATAGCTGCTGATGTTTCTAAGCTGTTCCTGTGATTGACTGAAATAGCCCCGCATTTTACAACATGATACCATGTAATATCATTTTATTACTCGTCTTCTCCCTCTTCTGTGCCTGCGCTGGATTTTCTCGCAAAAGCACCTCATTGACAGAGATGCTCACAGAATGCCATTGTTTCACAGTCCCACGCTCTAATCCTGAACACACACACAAAATGGCATTGTTTCCCAGACATCTAACACCCACTCTGGCAGCTTAAGCAGTGAGTTAGCACATCTTTTGGCATGCTGCTATACCACACTGTTTACTGCTATTGATGCTGAGGAGTGTGTGCGCGCATGTTTATCTCATCTATTCTTTAATTTAAACCCCTTCCATATATTCAAACAGTGTATCAATCTAAGCATGTACGCTGCAGTCACTGAAACATCTGAGCACAATGGCTCTCTGTAGGTTTGCACTGTACGCTCTCATGTATTTCCACACTTCTCCCGCGCATTAGTGTCTGTTAGATGTATGCAGATAGACGAAGGTGAGGAAACTATCGTCCTTTTGTTGTCTGCCAGGATGTGCTTTCACCTGGTGGTGGTTTAGGTGAAGCCTGGAATAAATACCCCTATCCACCCTGACAGCTACCCCCCTCTGTCCGTCTCTCAGTGTTTACAAGGCTTCAGGGCTCATCTGTGCTACCTCACCCCCCACCTAAAAAATCTCACCCCTCTGCCTTTTCCAAAGCCACATAATGGCTTTCTGCTTCATTAAAAAGAAATGAAAAGAAAACAAAAAAAAAATCTCAAGCAAGCTTTTTTTTTTTTACATGCCTTACACACACACACACACATGCACACACAGAGAAACAGCAAAAAAGAAGAAAAAAAAGGCCAGCAGCAATGATACTACTACTGCAGTGACTTGTCCTGTGGTGGCTTAATTACATGCAGATGCTGAAAAAAATTACAAAAGGCTCTTTTTGTTGTGTAGAGTCTCTGTGACGCCACATACAAATGCACACAGACACACACACACTAAAAGATAAAGACGATAAATATTCTACTCATCACTGTGAACAATAGTGTATATGAAAAAGTGAGCTCGTCCTCACTAACAACAATAACAATAATTCTATCATTTTTACTTATAAATGTTTCCTGCAAAAGCTGCCTCAGTATATCACTTCAATTGAAAACCACTGCTCACCAGACCAGATCTCAGGACTGAAATACTGAACTTGGGAAGGCCGCCATCCACCACATTTGCACCTTATAAATGGAGTGAATTACAGCCAATTTTAAACTTTTAACCTCAAATGTGTTTGTATGTATGTGCTTTTGTTTATCTGGCTATGTTTGTGTTCTTTCTCTCTGTTGTACTCAGGTCTGTCTTGACCTCAGTGAGATTACCTGATTATATAAAGATCAGGATACCAGTCAAAGGTTTGGATACACCTTCCCATTCACTTCAATGAGAGAGTGTGTCCAAACTTTTGACTGGTACTGTATACATTATATTACCTGTAGAGTCATTACATGCAGTTATTCAGCATAACACACACATACACTGAAAAATAAGCACAAAATTAAAAGTGTATACAGTAATGTATACGGTAGTTGGTGTACATGCACACACATAACCTGAAGTTCATATAGTTCAAAGAAACATATTGAATATTATCAGGTGTTAAAATGATGGTGGATAAAGTCGATACTATGGTAAACATGTGGTGCAATCTGGAGAATTGTGAGGAAAACAAACTTTAGCAGCAGTGATATCAAAAGTTATTCTGCATTGATGTCAACAAAAAAAAGGGAAATTAATTCCCACAAAAAGTCAAGGCACACTGCTTCGTCAGGTCACAAAAGTTTAAAAGCCTTTATTATAGTGGCTACATGATAAAAACGAGACCAATGAGTATTCTGAATTTACCTTCTTGTGATCTCCACCATCTCAAGACTTAGTAACCTTTACCCTTCTAACCTCACCCATCACCTTTAACAACAAGCCCCCATAGTAATCATTAAAGGTTCATTTCCATGAATCATTTCAAATCTTGTTTTGAGCCTCTAAGATTTTGAGGCTATAGTGCTTGATGTAAATTGTTGCCCAATGATGCGTTTGATTCCTCTGCTGCAAAGAACACTAAGCTGTCTGGATGTAACCATAAACCACTGAGAATCTGTTACTCTGCTCTCATTTGTTCAGCTGAGGAGCAGCAGTGTGGTGCAGTTGCTTCAGTGAATCAGACATGTCTCTCACCTTTTCACCGTCTTCTGAGGAGGAGCTTTTAGTTTGTCAAACTCATCTTTCTCCGAGTAGATCACCACATTGTCTGAGGGAGAGAAAGAGAGGACATAGAGGTTTGTTTTTTTTTTCTGTTTCTTTCTTTCTCTCACACATGACAGAATACAGGAAACGCAGAGAGAAAAGTCAGTAGTCATGATTTAAAGTGAGACTGTGTCACTTTTGGCTGAACAGCGCCCACTGTGGTCATAAATGGCATTACATGATAATAAGACATTGAATTTCCCTTTTTCTCCTGACTCTTGAGGGTGATTTCTTCTTTCAAAAGTTGCATACTCTCATTTTAATTATCAGAAAATGTAGATGTCTTACGAAACTTTTCCAAAAAATCACATTTTGTGCAAGGAAGCAGCATGAAAAAAGCCACAATTCTAAATTTTATATGTTGAATGACGGACACTCGTGGTGGGTTAAAGTACAGTGAAGCAAAATTAAAGATATGAATTCAGAAAAGATCTCAAGATCAATGTTGTGGGCTCTTGTGTGATCTTTTTTCACTAAGCAAGGCCGCATTAAATCTACATTATATCATAGATGTTGGTATTAGTTAGAGTACACAAAGGAGAACAGATTCCTGAGGCTAAAAGGATGCGTAACGCAAATGTAGGAACGATGTATAAAATGCTTACAGTGACTATTATGTTAAATTACACTTACATCATGGACACTGATAGGGATAGACAGCGTAATGAGAGAATATCTAAGTGGAACAAATTCCAGTTGTGTGTGTGTGTGTGTGTGTGTGTTTGAGTTTAAGTGTCCGTATCTTTCATCTCACAGCCTTATTAAGTCAGTGTCTACATGAGTGACAGCTAGCTCCGGTAGAGCTCCAAGCAACGTGCTTCTCTCAAAATACCTTCTTACACACACACATACACACTCACAATAACCCAACATTAAGGAACAATGCAGAAATGTAGTTTCTCATCATACTCTAACTACTTAATCATGTTTTTTTAGTTATTATATTGTTAAGTTAGCAACCCAGTTGTACCACATAATGTGTCTGCCACCACAGATACAGTGGGTGTGGGTGTGTGGGTGTGTGTGTGGGTGTGTATGTGTGTTCTTGTCCACACCACATGTAAGTTGTTAGTCAGTCAGTCTGGAAGTGAAATTGAACAGAGCATCATTGTCAGGAGAAATGGCGCCTAAAGCAACGTATGGCTTTAGCTTTGGAAGCTTCACATTCCACCATGATGTACTCATCATACTGCAGGTCTGTCAGCCTACACACACACACACACACACACACACACACACACACACACACACAACTTAAGTGCACAAGCACACTCTTACATTTGCATACATCATGCCACAAAGCATAAAGATGCACATACATACTAGACCGAGCCAACGTTATACTAACATCTAGATGAGACTTAGTCACATTTAATGAGATATATTCAATATATACTTGACCTCTTTACTGCTTTGGTTGTCATTTTGCAGATCTTAATGTAAACAGAGTCCAAGTGTCCTATAATTCCTACAAAGATGCTGTTCCTGAGAATCCTCCACTCTGACTCTCAAGGAAACACTTTTTTGGGGTATGACATATCAACACAAAAAGATGTGTAATTTGCAACTGTATCAAAAAAATCATTATCAGCCGAGCCCTGAGCACTATAGGAAAGTGTTAGATAATGCTTTTTTAGATGTAGGCTTGTCCACAGATGGCACACAAGGTTTGGGTTTACCAAATAAACCAATCATGCAGTTACCGGAACAAAGATTACAAAGGATTTTGCTGCAAGATTGTGTTACTCTAATAGCTGCTGGGTGGTATCTGTTCATTCTACTACTGACTGTTGAGCATTGACACTGTGTCATTTGACAGTAGTTAAAGCTAAGGATAGTATAGCTAATTATAGTTTGAATTGTCACTATAATTACGCAGCTTTGTTTGTGTGTATTTCTAAGTTTGATTTGACTTCAGCTACAGTTTAAAGTGCATCTGTTGCATATTTTGGAGGCTATCCTTAAGAAACTGCAATGCGTGAGTGAAGTTTATGGAAACATGGTAATGATCAGTTAGCTGTTTATTTTTACAGATATGAAAACACTGAGAAGAGGAAGAAAAAACAGATGGACTGCACAGAAACAGATAATAATGTCGCTAAATTATTGTTTGTTCATGCTTTGCTTTGTTTCTGCATTTCATATTTTGTTCTAAATTGTGAGAAACTTTCGATATATCTATTTAATTACACAATAAATGTCTTACAGTATGTACTCAGTATGATCTAAATAAAGTAACAATGTAATTACAGCTACTTTTGTTCTCATATACTGCTGACTTCTATTGTTCAAGCTTGATTTCAGGGTGAAAACATTTTTTATTTGTATCCAACAATTTCATGTGTGGTCTCCTTGAAGATGAAAGTCATCAAAAATGTTCTTTTCCTTTATTTAGTCTGGAGCTCAAACTCTGACTTTTGCAGAATCATATTCATGTGTTTATCAAATTTAAATATCATAACTAATCTATCATAGATATCATATCATAACCAGCCTGTTTTAAAAACCTGGATAATTTATCCCAGTTTTGAAAAACCAGAATATGCTAGAAGAAATGAAAACACTGTGGCATGTAAACACCTTCTCCAGGTTTCTGATCATTGTCTGTAATGTTCGCAGGTGATTCTTTGAATCAAGTCATATATAATATAGTCAGAAAAAACGAAGAAATGATGAAAAGTCTGACAATGTTAAGAGAACAAATCAGATAAATTAATTTGTTGCACTTGTTCTCTGTTAATTGGACCACCCAGAAACAGACAAAAACTCAACTGTGTTCATCCTCAACTGCTGAAAAAGATTTAAATAGGATGGAGGCAGAGGCAGGATGTGGAGGAGTCAAAGACGTGCCCGTACACACGCATGTGATCAGAATCATGGATGAAATTAGCATCACGTATGCAAAGATATGACTAACAAATTACTTATGTTTCGTGTAAACAAATCACATCCAGAATATAATCAAAGCCAGGATACGAGTCTGCACGTCGACACGCTCACACACTGTTTATTGCTAGAGATTCCTAATTATGAAGCAAGAATTTAAGGCAGTTTCTGTGAGACACAAAACAGGAAGCCTTTAACGAGTGTAAATGCTCTGTAGGCTCATTAATTATTCAGCGTGTATGTGTGTGTGCATGTGTGTGTGTGTGTTTGTGTGTCTGGTCTCACCAGGGACATCCTTCTTGTCTTCCTGTTTGTTGGATTGAGCTTCAACTGCCTTTGCCACTTGTCCAGAGCAACATGCTGCAGACAGACACACAAACAAAATGTCATAAAACACAAATGACAACCTCTAAGATAAAAGTGTGTGTGTGTGTATGTGTGTGTGTGTGTGTGTGTGTGTGTGTGTGTGTGTCTCACCCTGGCCACTTGGTTTGGCCTTCAGGATGTAAAACATAATGATGAGGACGATGGCAATGGCCATAATGAAGATGGTTGACATGGCGATAATGAGAGCCGTTGCTAGGTGACCCTGTCCTGTGGAATCTGGAACATGGAGGAGTTTGATCATGTAAAGTAGCATTAATGATGTATGTATGTGTGAACAAACACAAGAGATAAAAAACTGATGGGAATTAGGACAGAGATGAAGCTCCTCTGTATATTTTTGCTTGTGCGTATGTGTGTGTACCTTTATGTGGATTAGGGAACACAGTTGTGCTGCCAGGATCAATCAGAGGTTTTTCTATTGGCCCGTTGGTTGGCATGCCTGTGAAAGACACACAAATATGTAGACACATACTTTCAGTCCTACAGTTGTTTTAGTAAAGATACATCTATTACAGGCAAATGGAGTACTAGTATTACAGTGATAACACACATTAGTACTTAGAGTTTCCAATTCACTGCACCTGAATGTCAGCTAGTAGATTAAAGGATACAATTTTTCAAGTCTCTCTTAAAACAAGACTAGCTCACCATTGGTTGGCCGACCAATGATGTAACTTCATCACTCAGTCACTCAGTCAGTCAGGGACAGACATTTATAAGGCTGGTCCCCCTGTTGCAGTCCAGTCAACAACAGTCAAGTGCCCATATGAACATTAAACAGGGTTTTTGCATGCTGTAATCATTCCTCCTGTTCAAATCCCTTCCAAATGCGTTTACAATTTAAGTGATGGGGGACAAAATCCACAGAGCTCGTTTTATGCAAAAATGTATTTAAAAGTTTAGCTGAAGCTAAAACTTTAGGAGTCTGTAACTCCTGAAGTCAGTCTTTTTAGTATAAAATTCTCTCTTGGTGTCTTGCCAGGTTATTCAACAGTTTTCCTGTTCAGCTGCAGTGCAAGTCTAGTAACACAAAGAGGGAATTTGGCACTGAAAAGACTAACTTTGAAAAATATCCACTTGATTTGACTAATTTGAACAGCTGAAGCTTCATATTAGCTTTAGATAAACTTTTAAATAATATTCAATTGAGCACCCGACTATTATTTTATGACCGACTTAAAAAATCGTGAACCTATCCTTTTAAAAACCCAGGATATTCTTGATATAAAATCAGTAAAAGTTTTTTGATTTGTTGTATGAATGAGCCATCACCACTTTCTGGTAGAGATTACAAAATTTTGCAGATTTGCACCAAAAAAAACTATCCAGTTTGAGTTATTTGTTACTGGCAGACTGCACGTCATGATTTTATGAGCAGTAACATTTCACAAACTCAATGAAGAACTCAAATGCAATAACAGCAGTTTGTTCTAAACTTTATCTCTCCCAGCTTCCTATTGCCCCCCCCCCCCCCCCCCCTCTGTGTCTCTTTCTGGAATATTCACCAACTGTTTTTCCTCTTTCCTAATGGAGCTGTAAACTCCTGGCAGCTCATAAATCAGCCCTTTTAATCAGTCTTTTATTTCACCCAGTTGATATACTGTAAACTTCTTTGGCATGTGCCTTGCCGCTTCCCGTGGTCTATGAGCCTCATGTCACCACACACACACACACTCACGCTCACACTCACACAAACACACGCACTCTCTCATACACACACATACACACACACACAACCGCCCTGTGGCTGCAGACATTAACTCAGGGTATGTGTTTACACTCCCTGGATAAGGATATGAGCCTGAACTGGAATTCTGTTTAGCGTCTTGCGGTTTTGTCTCTTAATAATGTCTCGCAGGCTCAACACACACTGCAAAATGACAAATCTGCAGGGCATTCTGGGTACTTGGGTCCAAACAAACAGACAGAGAGGAGCAGAACTACAGAGCAGTGTTGTTTATCTTTTTTTTTTTTTTTTTTTTTTAAATCAAAGCAGTTTTGTTTGAGGTGAGAATCGTGATACATCTGTGAGCAGAGATGAAGCGAAGGTTAACTGATAAATACCTCTGTGTGAAATTGTGATATCAAACCATATGTGTGATGTCTTCATGGGTACAGAAAGAAAAAAATGTGGTCTTACAGTCAGTATATGAAGTCTTTGTTGATAGTGAAATGGCAAATGCCGGCAAAAGTCAACAAAAATCAAAGTGAACGATGCCTACAGACTTATAACGTCTGTCGACCAAAGAGTAGCACCGGCACAAGCACTAACACGCTAATCATCTTTCTTTCTCATACCCACTGAAGTTTTAATTATCACACACACAGAGCTAGGCAGGAGCCAGGGTAATTTACAGATTACATGGCGAGTGTCAGCCTGTCTTCACCCTGAGTACGTAGAACTCCCTGCTTTCAGCTCCTTTTTTTGTTTTTACTACTGTGGGTGCAGTAAGTTCTCATCTAGAGGGGGATTAATTAAAATACGCCCGGCTTCACAGATAGGAAGAAATAGAGAATCATTGTTTTATATGTTATCTCTTATCAAATCTCATCAAACTTATTTCAGGAAATGATACTGCACTGGCTGTTTGCTTTGGCAAATCCTACATCACAAGTCATTGGCATTATCTGTGTTGTATCTCTGTTTCTGATTTATATAACACAGGAATGAGTCAACTAAATTACAATTGATTTAAGGAATAATTTGACATTTGGGTAAATATAGCCAACAGTTACTTGCTTGAAGACTTGTCGTCAGCTGGATTAAGCAAACCAGATACAACGTGTGAGCTTTAGAGGGGATTTTAATGATTTTGTTATGTTCGGCGGACAGAGCCAGGCTAGCTGTTTCCCCTGTTTCCAGTCTTTATGCTAAGCTAAGCTAACCGGCTGCTGGCTGTAGCTTCATATTTAGCATACACACAAGAGAGTGAGTGGTATCAATCCTCCTATATAAATTGCTGCAAGAAGCAAATAAGCATATTTCCCGAAATGTTGTGCTATTCCTTTAAAACAAGAAACTTGAATGTTGAAATCTGTCAACAGACAACAAATGCCAAATCTCATATGAAATGACTTGCCACACTTGCCATTTTTTGTGGCATTACATCATTAGTGGCGTTACATCTGGTCCCCATCCGTCCTTTTCAGAACAACCCATAGCAGCGTCATATACCACTTTCCAAAATAGGAGCTTATTATGCTGCTTTCCAAAACAAATCACTGTTAAAAATAATTATATTTTATGGTGCGAAAAGGCTGAGGTTAATGTCTGGTTAGGTTTAGGCACAAAAACCACTTGGTTAGGATTAGAGAAAGATCATGGTTTGGGTTAAAATAACCACTTGAAAGGTGGTTTCAACCTCCTTAAAGTTACGCAACCTTCATCATCATGGCAATTATAAACACCACGACAATCGTTGTTACGGTTGTACCGACTCGCGGTTGGAAATGGAAAGTCAGCTTACTAACTACCTAGACATCACCCCAACCTGCCTCCTCATAAGGAAGTCACCCTATATTGACATCATCTGAACTGCATTACCTCGCCAGGTCATAATTACCACAACCGCTAGATGGCGTAACCGTAATTATAGCTCGTTTTTGCCAATATGAATTTTAGACCTCTACAGTCATTTTTCTTGTGAGGACGGACTGTAAATTCTCTTATTTGCACTTCTTTCCAGCACCATTCAATCACTCATTTCTATGCCTGGGAGAAACAATTAGGGTGCTGTTGAAAAGCAAGTGTTTATTCACACACGCACACATGCACACACACACACACACACACACACACACACACACACACACATTTACTCGTGCTCCTACTTCACACCCTCTTCCCTGCAGGCCCGGGCTGCTTTGAGGGCTTTTCATCTTTTGAAACACGCTCATTAAATTTGACACAATAACAATAGCATTCATTTCCGGGCTCTTCAATTACACTCAAAGGGGGTTTTGAGCAATTATGGGCCCATAAATATCATTCCCAGATCAGTATGTATCTGTGTGGGTCAAAGACACTGTTCAGATTCTCATTTTTGGATCAATGTGATCTATTTGTCACATCTGGTCAAAGCCACAGAGGGCACAGAAGGACTGTGGAAATATTTTGCTCTAGCTCTGCAATAAATATTCATCTTGATGAGAAATGCCATTCCTTCAACTGTATTCCTTTCATTTTTTCCTTTCAAGATATAAAAAAGATGGGAAAGCTGCACTCTCATTACTCCAATGCATTTATTTCAACAAATGAAAATTTGTCAAACCTTCCTGTCAAGATACTGATGATGATGATTGATGATAGAAAATTGCTGGCATATGTAAAATTGCATTGGATTTCTGTTTATCTCATTACCGCTGGCAGATTATTTTCGCATATGGAGAGGAAGGTCAAGTTTTGAGACTCATTCCCAAAATAAATTATTTGATTTTGGACCATGATTAGTTGTCTATCTAATCCACCAATCAAATTCTAATTAACCGAAGTCTAATTTTCTTCTCATTTCCATGTTTTGTTTTTTTTTAACTGACAGGAGGCTAACAGAGATAAATGTGACTTATTAGCTGTACACGATGAACACATCGAGAAAGAGGTTATCATTTTCATTTTAAAACGGATGAATGTGAATTAGACGGTACAAATGCCATTTACATAGAAAAAATGTGCAGGGACTACACAGGTTAAAATAAGCCCTGAAGGAACTTAATTAAAATACAAGCAGGAGGAAATAAATAAAAATAGTATTAAGTACAGTAAAATGCTGAAGCTTAATTTCAAGAAATGTATTCAGATTTAACCTCCTTTTCATCCTCCTCACCAGAGGAGAAAATCATAAATTGTAACCCTTTTGCTATCTGCAGCTTTAAGTAAGTAATCGAACTTGCTAACATATCATATGGTAGCAATATTCCTGTGTGCATTAATGCAAATATAAAACCTGTGAAAATAGGAGAAATGTCTTTTTTTTGCTTTACTGGCATCCACTGGGGTTTTGAAAAGCACCTACAAACCGAATAACAAACGTTTCAATTCACCGGGGACGTACGTGAGAAAATCATACCGGAAAAGAACAGGAGTCATCACCTGACAACATTCATGCTTCATGTTGCAAGTGCACATGAAGAATGAACTGCTGAGCCCATAGTGAATGGGAAAAGCGGAGACACCCTCTGGTAAATATTATCGTCCAGAGATGTGGTCGCAGCAACAGTTGGCGCCATGCATGCGCACACACACACACACACACACACACACACAGATGCATGTACACACAGTGTCAGGTATGCAGAGTAATCAGTAAGGCAGTGAGGTTATGGATGAGCTGCCAAACACCCCTCAGGAGCCAGAAAAGTAGAGATCCAGAGAGGGGAGGGGGGTGTATGACTCCTTCGACGAGGCCCGCTGACAGGGGTGGACAGTGACTAGAGGGTCTGCCAGAACTCAGCACAACCTCTGACCTTTGATTGTTCCCTCAAACTAAGTCCAGGCTTTCTACATATGATACATCTGCTTCTGAGCAACCTGTCCCCTTTTATTTCCTTTCATTCGGACAGAAAGTTTTATCATGTTTGGTAGCTTTGAATCCAGTGGTCGGGTTAGGGTTTGGACAAAGAAAGCTGTGAAGGTACATGTTGGAAAAAGAAAAAGGGGGATTTTATAGTTGGAAAAATAAATAAATAAATAGAGGGTTTTGGAGGAAGTGAGCAGAAAATAAGCTGTGAAGAAGTTGTCCTTACATTCTTTGGTGTTGGGTGGTGCATTCTGACAGGAGTGGCAAACCATCCCATAGAGGTTCCTGGGTCTGTTCTCCAGCATGTAATACCTGTGAGACATAAAATACAAATCAGCAACTTGTTAGACGACATCATTACACTACGCTAGTCAAGGCTATGCTTACTGGTAACCTAACAGATATACTGTAACTCCTCTATTCTCCAAAAAGCCTTTTTTTTCTCATGTAGCTGCTTTCACCATGTAAACCAGGGCCTCCATCAGGATCTTTTCCTGCACCAGCCAGAAACCCTAATGAACCCCATTCTGTTCCTTGCACTGCCTTAAGAAAGGTAAAAACAGAAGAGCTTAAAGGGAAAGAGATGATTTTCAAATAAAAACTGTTTTTAACATTTCAAATGAAGCATGGCAGGTGTGTATAGGTATGTGGCCTCCCTACCTTCTAGACATGCTGCACCTACGCCATGCATAAATATGGGGAAGCAGCTGAGGTGAAAAGTTTGACACAGTGAAGAAATGTACATAATTGATGCCCTGAAGGCACCAAACATGGCTTGGTACAGACATCGCCCTGAGTCATAAAGCACCTATGAGAGGAACAGGGAGAGCGGGAGGCAACAAGGTGTTTCTCTGAATGAGCGGTGGTGGTATTAAATCATTTAGGCTTGAGAGCGTGTGCAGAATTTATATGAATATATACACAAAATGTATGCAGCGTGCAGATAATTAACTGACGCTCCCACATATCTGGTTATAGCCAGAGCGACTGGTTCAGTCTTGTGCTCGGATGCTCTGCAGCATCACAAGACCACAAGAATTTATTGGTGGATTTCTGAGGATTTTGGTGAACAGATACATGAGTAGACATCTGATTTGATTTTTTGCTTTTGATGGATTTTGGATTTCTGCCATTAGACATCAGTCATTGTCTTTTAACTACAAATAACAATGCAACAGTACAAATGTTTAACAGATTGTAACTGTTCCTGATCAAGAGGAGCAAACATTATCTGATTATTTCATGATTTATTCAACACTTCATCCTTTGAGTAAAATTTACTCACATATCATTTATCATATGTCACATATTGTTATATGCTGAAGATTTGCAATTATCTTCATCTTAAACCTTACAATCTTAGAGAATCTGTTTGTAGATGCATACTCTAGTATAAAGTTGTAATAAACCCTTACAAAAAAATTAGCTAAATATTTGAAAATGGATAGACAAAATATGCACTTTCTGCACCAGCTGCAGGCAGTACTGGATTAATTAGAGCCAAACAGTATCGTAACAAAAAAAGCAAGTAAACGTTGAGTACAATTAGTTGTACATTCAGATAAAGAGCACACAAATTATTAAATAAATAATAAAAATGATGCTCATCTTGATGAGCCCTTAAAAGTTGTACGTTATCCGTGAAATAATGTAATATTACATCACTATTTAAACTATCTTTTAAAAGATTTAACCAACTAATTATGTTTTTGTAAGACATAATTGATATCCATATGAACTCACTGCTTACTAACTGACTTATAAACATTACGTATTTTAAAGTGCTACTGAAGTTGTTTTGGGAAACGGGAACATCTCTGTCGCAACAGAGTCATTCTCGTTCTCCTTCAGGTCTTTTCCTCTACTGAGACACAGACTTCAAGTGAACTTTATAGCAACTGTTCAGGCCTGTTCTGTTCTGCGTCAAACATGTATGGACTCTGCTAACTGCAGCAGCGTATGACACCCACACAAACAGTACAGCCTATACAGTACAGATACGGAAACAAACATGACCGAACTCAGTATTCGCACGCTCATTCCTGTAGCAATCACGCTAATCAAAAGCAAAAACATCCTCTAAAAGGAGACTGAAAGCCAAGAAATCTACAAAGCGGCCCGACAGCATCCAGATTGATAACAAGAGGCGGCTATTTCAACATTTAACTCCCTCTGTTTGAAGCGGAAGGATTGCCTAATACCTACAAATCGTGAATCGCTCATATTTACGACGTTTCCTTTGAGATCTACTTACAAATACGGTACTGTATATTGCTTATATTTAACAAATATTATATGAAATTCATTTTCCTCATTTTCCACAATGTCTGTGTAAAACAATCATCTCACAGCGGGAGAGCCTAAACAACAATTTAACTGTGAGAGAGAAACAGTTTGGTGTTGACACAGCCAGTCAGTTTCTACAGCAGGGGGGTTGATAGATGATGAGTGAAGAAGAAGAGAAGGAGAGGACGGTCTGGTAACATTTAAATGTCCTCTAACTCAGTGGTTCTCAAAGTGGGGTCCGGGGACCCCCAGGGGTCCTTGAGGGGGTTCCAGGGGCAAAAAAGGAGAATCATTTATTTCCACTATAATTTCATACTTAAGTAACACAATGAAAGAATGTATGACTACCGTGGTCATGGGTTTCATACACTTTCTGTAATAAAACATCTAAGAGCAAACATTTATTCAGATGGGGGTCCGTGGTCTCATTTGTGTCAGTTTAGGGAAAAGGCTTGAGAACCACTGCTCTAAGTGACAGCTGCCACGTGTAAATGGAGGACTGTAGGATACTGTGCATCGTTGTAAAATCCATCTTACAAACCCAAAAGCATTGTAACTAAAGACGCCCTTAGAAATGATCGTAGATTAACGAGTGACTCCTACCCACTCTGAGAACATCTTAAGAAGCACTGCGACTCGCAGGAGGAACCAAAAACTACATGTTTTATTTGAGCTTTCATTGTTTTTGAACATTTTAAGTCTAAACTCATGTAGACATTTAAGAGCATTCATAAAAACTTCTAAGATTGATCATTATCAGGAAACAAGGCCCTGCTCCATTCAGAAAAAAATCAGCTTTTTTCTGCATACTCAGCCACTTGCATTGAGTCAACACAATTTTGTCTTCAATTATCTGTCATTTACAAGTGTCTTCTACCACTTTGAACAGGTATTCCTGTGGGAAAAGTTTCCAGATTCTGGATCAAGTTGAGCTACTATACAGTATATGCTATAGTTTTTCAGAATTTGCTCAGAGTGTACACTGCTGTCAGTGTTCATGTCAGAATCTGTCAGATTACTTTCTATAAAGCGTGTAATCAGGACACCATATGTGGTCATCATATGTAATACTCATATGGCTCCCTTTTATGTAAACACGGCTTCAGTGGCAGCTCTTGATGTGAACACTTTCTAAGCTTAAAGTATTAATAATATTTTAGGATACAGTACAGTATTGTGTAGTAAATGTATGCTGCCTTTTTGTTCTTAAGCTGCATTGAAGATAATAGTTTTGAGTCTTGTGTTTGTGTGTTGTTTACCCCGGTAAACAGGGTCCACACTCTGCATCGCTGTCTGGAGTTCCCGCTACGCGCACCGTGGCTTTGTAGAGGGCATCGCAGTCTTTATGCCGTCTGCAGATCTCATATTTGCCTTTGGAATACTTCCCCTGCGGGCACGGCACACAGGCAAAGTCCTCATCCTTCACACCGTAGCCGCAGGTCTGCGAAACATACACAAACACACATAATGATGTATAGTTTTGTTAACATTTCTCCCCTTGTCATTTCATGTCAATGGCATACATTTTAATACAATGTCGTTTAAAGAACTCAGCGCAGCTCATGATTAATGACATACATGATTCAGAACTGTGGAGCGGACACACACGTTAAAAAAACGACTCGCAAACCCACATCTGTTTCTCTCCAGATCCTTAGCAAATCTGGCATTACATTTTTGAGATGACAAAAGAGAAATCTGATTGGTCACAGAGGTCCCTGTTTGTTTGTGTGTGTGTGTGTGTGTGTGTGTGCAGATTCCCATGCCTGGTAGTGTTTAGGATGACCAACTCATCATTCTGTCATCTAGCATTGATCTCCTCCTCCCATCTCCGCATGTTAATTCCTCACAGTGAGGAGGTAGAACAACAGGCCACACGTGCATGCACGCACACACACACACACACACACACACACACACACACACACACAATGTCTCTCTCTTTTGCTCCCTTTCTTTCATCTTTCATTTCCCTCTTACTTTCATCTGTCTTTTAAAACAAGCCTATGTCTCTTCGCTTTGGGCTACAGGAGACCAACTCTCTTGGAGAAAAACTCCTCTCATGTTTGACATCCTGAATTCTCGGTGTGATTGTTTGATATAAAATTGCACTGGGTTATCAGCAGGGTGTTGTCACTTTGGGTTAAAGCTCACTTTGTAGATAGGATCATGGATCGGGGCTTCTGTTCATTCATTCAAAGCTTTTCCAAAACAATTGAAACATGACAAAAACAGGGCAGATTATTTTTGGGGGGCATTTTTGCCTTCAGATTGACGATTGACAGTGAAGAGTGGAAAGAAACGTGGAGGAAGAGAGAAGGGATGAGAAAAGGACCCCAGCTAGAATCGAACTGGGAGGTCGCGGTTACGCATCTCAAGGTTGCCCCAGGGAGCATATTTTTAATGTCGGGCAGCTTTGCCACATTATGCAAGCTGACTTGAACTTCAATACCCTTTTTTTGGCTGGATCACAACAGCATGGCCACTTTATAATCCCTGAAGTCTGTGACTGACTGACCCTCTAGCGTTGCATACGCAGTCGATCCATACACTATGTTTAAACGTAGTCTCGATTGATGTTTCCTCACATCACCATCACTTTGGTCAATCAATAAAACTTCGGAAATTGGAAATAAAAGTCTGACTTCAGTGTTCATATTCACGTTAACTAGCATGGAAATCTAATCCAGCTCTGTCAGCCACAATCTGGATACAAGATGCACGTATAAGGGGGTCTTGAACGTCTTCATCACTCTGTGATGTGCCATGTAGCAGTGTCTCTATGTGTGTGGGGGCACATACTTTCTGAAGTCTGTTGTGAGGAGGAACCATATGGTTATCCTATGATTAAAAGGGTGTTGCACACTTGCAGGGAAAGCTCAGGGGAATAGACGAACACATGAATTACAGGCTTTGGCACCCAGGGGATCACACAGACAGGAGAAAGTGCAAAGAAGCCTCTCATCTCGCTGATCAAACTCCTCTCCCCCTCTCATGTCTCTATCGCTCACAAATGGCTAAATTACTCTTTATGACAGAGCTGTGTGCTTATCAGTCTGAAGCTTCTCGTCGCTGCCTTTGACGCTTGGATCGCTTGGTTTTCAAGTTCAAACACAAGGCGTTGCTGTGGATGCTTAGCATGGTAGATTAGTGAACACAAGACGGAAGGAGAGACTGGAAAGGAAGGAGCAAAAAAACAAACAAACACAGTGGGACCAATCATGGGATTTTTATGTACTGTGTGCTGGTTTATGGAGCTAAAAGAGGAAGGAAGGAAGTTATTATGTTGTGACTATTCCCACCTGAATGAAGGGCAGATGAGACAAAAAGGTAGTCCAGTTTATTTTTTTTGTTTTATTGAGCTTTTATTAAATTATATAATTAAATTCATGTGATTATTCACTCAGATTAGAAAAATTGCAAATGCCTATCAACATATTTTGTTTTAATGTTTATTTATTATTTTTAATATGTTATTATTTTTAATTTGCTTTGCTTGTTTTCTGTATGTAAAGTGTCCATAATGTAAGCTAACTAGTCAACTAGGGAAAGTTATGAAGTGGCTCTCACTTTTAATATTGAGAAAAAAGTAACAATGTACTTCACTAGCATGAGTTTTCCAAACATGTAAATGTAAAATGTAAAAAAATACATGTAAATTGTAAATGTACATGTACATGTAATTGTACAAATTGTAAAAAAATGTAGTTGAGGTAAAATATTTAGGCTCTTGGGTTAAAAAATTCATATCAAAAAGATGAGCTGGCGCACACCGGTAGCCTACTAGACTGATGCCACATAATATTATAAACTCACTCACAGTTGAGACATCCAAGTTAAATCTGGGTACAAAGATTTTTTTTCTTATTCCAATTACTGAATTTCATGGTGATCTCAGGCAAGCAAGCCTTAAAACACATTAGGCCACTTTCATAAACAAGCCTTGAAAGTCTTGGATAGGAAGACACAACAGTATCATCACTATGATATGCTTAGTGCGATTAAGATGTTCATCTTTGAGAATTTCATTTTGGATTCCGATATTCATTTGTTGTTTACAATAACTCACAATACTGCACCTCCGCCACTGAAAAGCTTTCTTCAACTTTGCTCAGAGCAAATGATGGGAGCTTCAAAGTCAGCCTCTATGGGAGAGAACGTAAAATCCCTAAAAGAGGCACAAGGAATGCAATAAGCTCCCTGACACTTTGAAAACGTGTTAATGTCCATGTCTGATCTCTTAAAATGGATTTTGAGAGATTAACTTGTATTTGTATTAATTGTATTGTTAACAGCTGTGTTTGTGCCTGCCTGCCCAGGGACTGCAGATGGAAAGTACCTAGAAGCTAAACCTGTCACAAATCATTTCTTCTCCTTGTATGAGATTAATACTTTTGTACATTGCCCCTTACAAATAAAAGTAATTAAATTAACTAAATAAAATAGGCACATTGGAATATTTATAGTAATAATTTCTCCATGTTTATACAGATCAATGCAGCTGTAATTTACCTCGGCTATAGAGAACCAAGAAAATCTGTTCCCTAATGTGAAAGTAAAAATAAAACTACTGCAATCAAGAGAATAGGCTACTTAAAGTATAAAAAGGATGCATGAACGGGGTTTCCCGTAGCCACCCCTGGTTTTGATTTGAACCAGGGACTTTTGTTGCATGTCATTCCCCTCTCTCTCTCTCTGCATGTCCTGTCTGTATCTCTACTGTCACTGTCAAAGAAAGGAAAACACCCAACAAAATCTGTAAAGAAAGGATGCATATACCGAATAAATAGAAGAGAGTGACTATAAATCCATCTCTTCACTTCTGTTGGTTGCATCTATCTCTCTTAAGAAGGCGTGGCACCCTGAGGTGCCCACTGAAGCATTTACCTTCACTGTGTTTGCTTTGGCTGTCTGCAGACTGACTGACAGAGGCTAAATCACTACGTGACTACTGCAAGTCATTCACTGTAATGCATGCCTTCACATCGACGTCAGTGAGAGCGATAAACCATAAAGAAATTGTTCATTTGAATTTAGGCACTCTTCACTGTGCAGCAATGTGTGCTCTGGTGTATGTGCTCTGGTGTGTGTGTGTATGTGTGTGTGTGTGTATCTGTGCTTATTGTGGGTGGTCTGAGCAAAACAAGGTTAGCTTTTCATACTAGTCATCAGTTTGGGATGGTTACAGCCTCCACCTCCACATCCCCGACTCCCCTCCCCAAAGTGATGACTATCTTTCCTTAACCAGAAAGTTTTCTTATGCCTCATGATGAAAAACAGGTTCAAATCAAACAAAGTAAAATTCATAACAGTAGGGCTGCAACTAATGATTATTTTCATTATTGATTAATCCATAGATTATTTTCTCGATTAATCGATTAGTCGTTTGGCCTTTCAAATGTCAGAAAACAGTGAAAAATGTCAATCAATGTTTCTCGAAGCCCAAGATGCAACCTATAATGTCTTGTTTTGTCCCGACCAACAGTCCACAACCCAAAGATATTCAGTTTACTATCATAGAGGACTAAAGACACCAGAAAATATGAACATTTAAGAAGCTGGAACCAGAGAATTTGAACATTTTTTTTCCCAAAAAATCAATTAACAAAATAGTTGCTGATTAATTTTTTGTTGATCGACTAATTGCTTAATTAACTGTTGCAGCTCTGGCAGCAGCAGGACTGAGGTTACTCCATCTTTCCAAAACAAGGTCAGTATAATACTTAATCTCCTTAAAGCTGAGCTCAGACTACAGGAGTTTTGGGTTGATTTAACCCCGATTCACCCCTCCCAACTATCAGAGGAGAAATCTGGTCTGGGACCTTGGTCAGTACCAATGTTCAGCACAAATAATCTGGTAATGTGAGGGGTTTACACATCCAATCTTAACCCTCCGGAGCAGCTCTTAGACTGATTGAGGCCGCCCTGATCATTTCAAACATGTTTGATATTTAGGAGTTAGAATCTGGATGATTACGTCACTACTTTCTGAGTGGGACCACAATAGCCAATGAGAGAGAACTGATGGTGTTGCCTAGCAACGGTAAACATTCTAGCCCTTGAGGCTAATGTTAGCTAGCATACTACTGTTGACAGATATTAAAACTGACAGTTGAAATCTCACCTTCAGTTCTCGCTGATGAAACAGACAACCCGTGTTGACCGCGTCTCCCCAACCATTTTTTCATCCCTACTCGTTAAGCCTTCTGCTTTCGTGTTTTCTCACTGCAAAGCATTGTGTTTACATCTGCTTCCCTGTGAGATCATATGAGGTGGTGCATTGCTCCCCCTGTCATGATAATAATAATATCCTGCAGTGTGTGATGCGCCATTATTTTCAAATCTTGTACTATGTGCATGTTTAGAGAGAAGAACATCTGTGAAGTTTCTCATGTGCGTGATGCAACCCGAAATCGGTTAGGATTTTAAAACTCCTGTAGTCTGAGCCCAGCTTAAGTGAAAGTGCAACTTTGGGATTCAAATAGAATAATTCCATGAAAAAGTACTTTCAGAAACAAGCACGTGTGTGAGTGTGTCTCACCATGTGTGGCTCTTGTCCTGGCTGGCACTGAGGGCAGGCCTGGCAGCTGTTACTGGTCTGGTTTAAGAACTCATACTCTCCACAGCTGGAATACTCCGCACTCGCAAACATACAACACACCTGGAGGGACAAAAACAGACAGAGACAGAAAGAGAAAGTAAGACTATCACGTTGATAACATGATGTATGTGTGAAAACAAAAATGACAAATTCACACTAATACAGACACAATTGCTCCCCGTGCAAAGTCTTTAATACTGAGGGTTAAATGCTTTGCTGATGGGCAGATGATAAATGATTAAACTAAGACAAATTCAGTTTCAGTGAGGTAAAGGATTATTATATGAGCACAGAATATGAGTAGAGTTCATATTTGGTATCTAGGCACAGAACTTTTTGCTCCCTGCATTCACCGAGCTCAGCACAGACAATGACACCTTTCCCTTTTAATTTGGTAACTCTTACATTGATACATTTCTGTATTTATCAGTTCAGTTTATTATTATAGATATTTATTCATTATATGTATAGCATTTTAAATTTTGTATAATTTGGGATGACATTTATTGTTTTTCTTTAGATTTCTGTATTTGTGTATTTAATTATTTTTATTTCCCATTCTGCCCAAGACAAGTTCTCAGCAATATCTTAAGTATTTTTTTTTTAACTTTCTCTTCAATACTCAAATCTAGACAGCAAAAATTTTGTGCACCAAGATCTGACATCAATAAACACCTCCATGATGCTTTTCTGCATAAACAGTCTACAAAAAATAACTAGTCCCCCCCACCACAGTTTTATTAGTGTCATTGAGGAAAACTCTGCAACTCTGCAACATCATTTGAATACCAAGGACACTAAAACTTGAAGCTGATATTGATTTGTACTTGGATCGAATGTCTCTTGAGAAAAAATTTATAATCAGGGTATGATAGGGTAGAATTGAGCAGTTCTGCAATAAATAATGTATGTATTACCAAAATTCATCATCTGCAACAACAGCAGAGATAAATGGCTGCAAACAATAAAGAAAACAAACATCATATCCCGACGCTGAGATTAGTGGAGATCAGTGTTTGCTCTGTGTGTGTGTGTGTGTGCGTTTAGAGGGGGGGGGCTTGTGTCATTGTGGCTTACTGTAATAAGTAGCAGCTGGTATTTATGGCTTTACTAGCACACTTTGTGCTTTTCCAAACAAACTAACTGACTTTAAAAAATCATCTGCAGTCCAGAAAAAGGTGGAGGCAAAGTAAACAAGTGCATGACCAATGACTAACTTTCTCCGTCTTTTCTCTATTGTCTTAATAACATCTCTCTCTGTCTTTCTTCTTCCTCTCAACTGTCCTATGACAATAGGCATAACACTGTTTGAATAAACGTACAAATGTGCACTGACTGTGTGTATATATTGTATGTGTTTGGAGGGATATTTGTTTGTCATCTCAGGCCAAATAATCAGTTTGTAATTTTAGACTGGATCTGCACCTGATGTAACCTGAGACGCCAGATGGTTCATTACACTGAACCAGCTGAGAAGTCGTCCATGGAAACTGTTTGGAAAAGGGCAGGCACTTTCCAAAAATACTTGGCAGGTGATTGGATGAACCATCTGTCTATCACCTTCTTCATCAGGTGTTACTCAGCAAGGTAACACCTGATGTACAGTTACGGAAAAATAAAGTCTAACAACAATTAAATGCACTCCGCTCACTGATTGCATCTGAACTTGTTTTCATTTAGTACTACAGATGACTCAAAAAGTACCTAAAATTAATTTAAATGCTGCATTCTAGACCAATGTTTCCTCTCTGACTGGTCACAGTCTACAGTATTTAGTTTTGTATTTAAAGTTCAGGGATTCACAGCAAACAGATAAGAATGTTACTATGGGTCAAACTCAAAAAACACCGCATCCTACAATTCCCACAATACAATTCAACAAGGGCTTTCATGAGACCCTCCCTGCCTCTTAAATGTCCACTTCCTCCAAACCCCACACCTGTAGCTAAGCAACAAACTTTGGAAAACTCCCTTCACGGCCACAGAGAATATTATACAACTGCGTTCACAGGCTGAACTCCTTACAACGAGTAAACTGCACCTCTTTAACACCTTCAGCCACTTAGTTTGTGACTAATGAGACAAGCCTCCTATAAAAAATTATACAACACATCTCGGCAAGCAGCGTGTGCATAGGCTTCCTCTGACAATTCCTGCAACTTTGCATTGAGCGGCATTTTTTTTTTTTTTTTTTTTTGTCATTTAAAGCTCCCTGAAACTGCAACAACGATCTCCTCTTCCACATTTTTCCACAACGCAGCTTCACACGTCACTACCTGGCCCCGTATCCCCTATAATGTTTTATACAACACACGGAGCATAATATCAGTAACTGTTCAACAAGAACAGACTGGCCATCGGGAGTACCAGGACGTTTCCAGGTCAACCGCTGCGCAAATTGGCTGCACTAAAAGAAAAGAAAACACCAGAGGGAGACAGATAGAGCTGTAGTCATGAGCCCAGTTAACTGAGCAGACCAGCCTTCCCGTGGTTCTGGGTGGCTGTCATCACCCTTACGTCCGTCTCCCTCCCCTAGCCAATCACGTTCAGTTACCAGGCCCCTTTTCTGTATCTTTTAACATCGCGTTAATTAACTCAGCAAGCTGTGGACTGCTGCTGACTCACTTTAAATGAATAAAAAAAAACCTAAAAACACAGAGGAAGGACTGAAAATCCCTGTGAAAGAAGCATAAAAAGCTGTTATTGCTAGCTAGTCTGTGTTCACTTAGCAGGATTATGTTATTTATTTCAGTTTTCTGCTCTGGTTAAAGCCACTAAAATGAACTTGTTTGATGCTGTTATTGCTGCTGACCAGTTTGAATTCTAATCTTACACTAATACTAGTAATTAGCAGAGAGTGAATGACTGTACAGTAATTACAATAATGTAATATAATACAAGAAGAACTGCAATAAATACCAGTTAGCTTACTTCCTAATATTCAGTTTTTGTTGATGCTACTTAAGCTGTTTGTGTTGTCAACCTCACAGTTTCACAAACTACAAACCACCACAGAATATTTATAACATTACACAAGGATATAACTATATTATTATCATTAAATAACACCATACAGGTGTTTCTATTTGCAGGTGGGTTTTGGTGGGCTGGACTGGGTCAGAGGTCACAGGCTGACCTTTATGTCTCTATTCCATCATTGCACTGCTCTACAACGTTGCCTCCAGAAATGCTGTCTAGATATAAGTGGTTTTTAGAATTTTTGGCAATTTCTATCTAATCCCACCGCTTGGGGGTTTGGTGATTTGACACCACTGACTTAATCCAAGCTTTTTTTTTTTTTTTTCCTTTTTGACTAAGTGCTCCAGTGTCAGCCTGCATGCACACATCATTACTAATGAGAACAAAACAGATGAGGGAGGGAAAGGTGGAGAAGTCTATTGGGAACACTGCCAGTGGGTTTCAACATCAAAACAAGCAGAGAATCTATAGATTCCGGGTCAGATTAAAAAGATATCTGCTCTTTGAAAAAAAACTCTAAGGCTGACTAATTGGTGCTGCAGAGTTATGCAAGCCGCTGGCACATAAAACCTCAAGTCTGGATGACGCTGTGCCAAGTGTGGAGTCGATCGTGGCTACGATCCATACAATTGGAGCAGTAAAGCTTTCAGAGGGCCAATACAAGAAATATGATGATGATTTTGGATTAAAGGTACTACTTTGTAATATTACATCATATATAAGGAATGACGCAAAAGAGAACAAGAAAAAGCAGAGAGGAAACAGGAAGAACGTAGCGAAAGTGGGGAGGGAAAGGAGAAGACTGATTATAAATTAGGCTGGGATGAAAACGAAATGAAGAAAAGAAAAGTTGGTTAAAGAATGAACAAGAGAATTTAAAAAAGGAGGACAGAGGGAATTAATCAGGCAGAGAGGAAACGAAGAGAAAGAATAAAAACTTACTAATAACGAGGACAGAAAGACGGACTTCGTCTGACCTCTCCTCTCTGACATTTTTGCGTCTTCTTCCTGGCGGACACACAGAGATAAAAACGGGTCACTCATTCATTGAAAAATAGATTGATACAGTATAAACATTTCTTGCATCCAAGCTTCCGTACCAAACTGCATTTAGGAAACTGCAAAGTCATGCATGTAAGCATTATTGGTAACAATAGTGCTGTCAGTGGGCACGTTGTGTGTATGTGTGTGGCCCAGATGAGTTCAGTGTCCTGTTACATCACGTCATCGCCAATAAACATGTAATAATAGCTGCAGAACCGCCCTTGGCATTCCTCTGGCTCATAACTGCGAGCACACATCACTATTGACTTACCTCTGCTTGAATAAAGGTTGGTGATACCACTTAATAACATTTAATTACATGCCCCTCTCTTTGTTATGTCTCTTTCACACTCGGCTAAAGTATTTGTCAAAATCCCAAACCTACTCAAAAAATGCTAATAAAACAGCTCTCGAGTTGAGTTTCACACATGGGGGTGCTAGTAAATTAAAAGGTACTTATACTAGTGCAAAAAATTAGGCTGACGATGCAATTTTTATTTTAAAAAAACAACACATTTCTCATTCACATCACAGCTGCACCAAAAAGAGGTTCAAGGTACATTTACAGCTTTAAGAGGCTGAGATGCAATTAGTCTTCTTTTTACCTTCTCTCTCTCTCACACACACACATAGTGGCTTTGGATCCTCAAATGGGCATTGGGTAAGCAGTCATTAGAAGATTCTGTGTTTGTTTTAGCAACCAAGCTGAAATATTTTTCTCTCCCACTGTCTTAACCACCTTGGCAAGAAAACTACAAGGTTGTAAAAGTATAAAAGCCTTGAAAGTCAGAGAGGAATGTGTCAAAATGTGATTTTCTTCACTGGTTGATACTTGTGATATGATGACGTGTGTTTGGCTGTACTTGATAGCAACACTTCAGTGTGTGAATATTTCTCTCATTAAAGCATGCATGATTGTATATTTGTGCGAATCCGTGTGCATGTGTGGTTATGTGGAACAGCTTGTTTTTTTTTCTTCATACATTTGTCCACAAAATCACTCTTGTGATTGCATTTACTGTGTGTTTGTCCTTTCTTGGTCTGCACTGAACATGCAGCGTGTGTCTCTCAGTGTAAATAATGTCGTCATTGTAATTGGAAAGAGATGTGTTTCTAAGTTGAGTTTGCATAGAAACAATGAGCCCAGAATCACTCATCCAAACAAACAAAACAAATAAGAAATTTCCATTGATTTCAAGGAAAATCAGCCTACAGAGACTGAAAACCCGCCAAAGATTTTCCAAAAGTCTGCAACTACTGTATGTAAAGATCTGTAGATTGGTGGTTGTCCCTTTACCGCTGACTGTCGGAATCAGTACATCCATGAGTGTGTGTGCATACATGTGTGTGTGTGTGGTCTCTGACTGGGCAGCGATATAAGATAAAAGAGTGCTGAATGAATGCTGCTTCTGAAACACAACGGCTTCAATAAATGTTGTGGAACTCATGGATGTTAAATTACTCTTTCAATTATTATTTGCTTCTCATCTACAAGTAATTACACGGTCAACATTTTGCACTAACAAACGCCACCAAATCACTGTCAACAAGGCCTGCAGGGAATTAAATGCAGAATCCTTTGATCATGTCATTGAATGGATAAATTCATTTTCTGGCCATTGAGATTCAATAAAAAATTGCTCATTCTGATGAACGCGAACCATGAAAATGAGAATTAGAGATTAACAGCTACACTGAAAACATATCCATATTTATTGCTATTCCCCACCCCTTCCGAGCTAAAATTTATATTCACAGCTAAATAAGATTTTAAGTAATATTTATGTGCATTGGATTAGTAAGTAAGATTGAACTCAAACACTATCAGGGGTGGAGTTTAAGTATGAACCCCCTCCACACATACACACATACTGTAGATATACACAAACACAGCTGTAATTACTGTTATTATGTGCATTTCTCATGGAGTCTCTTTGAGTGTTAATTGCTAGATATAAATGAAAGAAAGATAGAAGTTCAGTGCAGAGAACACAATAAAATATCCACAGACCATAAAACAAAAATACACATTTTTACCATAAATCCAAAACATTTTAACAAGCATCCAGTGAGAACCCTTTACAGTGTGGATGAGTTTTGCTGTACTCACACAATTTACATGTCAAACAAAGAGTATTTATAGGTTTTATAATTTTAGTTTAGTTTAGACCAGGGTTTATGCCTCATCTCCCTCTGTACCAACAATTAGTTACTGATAACCATGAAGGTGATCATTCCCTTCCTTTTAAAAAGATAGTTTTAGCTGCCCAAACCAAACCCTAACCCTAACCTTAAGGCCAGATCAGAAAACAAATGCTCCCACACTACAGCTCTGAATTTTGTTTTGATTGATGCGCCCCGAGGTCATATCAGTTCAATTCAACATATTAACAGCTGAACTTTCAACCCACCTGAACTTGTCGGGAGCATGAAAGTGTGTTTGTGTGTGAGAGAGGAAGGAGGCGCCATTATCTGTAATCTAATGTCAAAATCTGTCTGTCTGGCTCTGAACCTCTGATTTCTCTCTTCCATGAATGAAAAACCTTCTGATCTTCAATAATGGCTAATTCCCCAACCCCCAGGGTTTGATCTAGCTTAATTACAACCTCCACACACACAAATACACACACACATATATACACAAAGAGTCGGCTTCTGAGAGCACAATAAGCTTAATTATGCAAGTCCTTGTGGTAACACCACAACCGGTGTGTGCATGCATGTATGTGTGTGTGTCTGTGTGTGTGACTGTGTGTCACTGTTGAAGAGATAAAAAGGTAGATAGCACATTTTTTTCCTAGATGAGGAAATGAAGAACTGCCAAATGGCTCTGGACGCCCTCAAGGCGACTCATTATGGGGTTAAAGTCAGCTATACACTCACACAGACACACACACACACACATATACTGCTGTGTTTGAAGACTCCCTGTGTCTTCTGACACTCTTTTCTACCTCTTTCAAGCCTCTCTCTGTCTCTCTAACCCGAGCTCCCTTTGTCGGGGCAGGTCTGAGATGAAAGTCAGCCCGAGTCTTTTGCCCCCTAAGGGTATTAATCTTCTAACGACCACATAATCTCAGATAAATAACCCTTCTGTCTTTAGCTGTATCATTACCAGGTAGAGTATACGCAGCTCGCATAGAGCGGCGTGACACAGCGACCATACTGGGCAGTTCTCAGTACGAACGTGTCAATATAAAGCAGGGTGTTGCTGAGGAAAAGCATTAAGTTCAGTTTCACATCATAAAAGTTTTTTTAAAGGCCTTATTACATTGCACTGTTTGCTAGACTGAACAACTTGTCAACATTTTTGCAGCCTCTCTCCCTCCCTCCCTACCTTCATTAACTCTGTCTTCATCTCTGTTTTTAATTTGGCTGCATTTGATTGCTCTTTTTGTCAGCAAAGGAAACCCAATATAGAACTCCACATAGCTATGGGCAGACAATTTATTCTGCTTCATTACAAAAATGCACAATAACAAACCCATTGACCTAAAAAATGCATATAACGCAAATTAACAAGACCTTAAAGGACCAATGTGTAAGAATTAGTGGCATCCAGCAGAGCAGACTTGGCAGAAATGGAATATAATATTCATAAGTATGTTTTAATTAGAGTATAATCATCTGAATATAAGAATGGTCATGTTTGCGTTACCTTAGAATGAGCCCTTTATATCAACATAGGGAGGGGGTCCTCTTCCATGGAGCCTGCCATGTTGCACCGTCATGTTTCTACAGTAGCCCAGAATGGACAAACAAAACACTGACTCTAGAGAGGACCTTTCGCGTTTCTCGAGTTTGAGGAGTTTTTCCATCATTTGGTTGCAATCTGCAACCTCACCACTAGATGGCACTAAATCTTACACACTAGTCCTTTAAGAAAGACATCAAGGTTCCCTGGCCTACAGGGACAAGTATAATGCCTTAATGTCGCAAAGAATCCAGCGCAGAACTTCAAAGCAGAATTAAGTCTGTATTGATATGGAATGCAGCAAAAAATGACAAGTGAATTTGATAAAAAGTCATTATGGGGATGGTAAGACCCTGTAGGTGAAAGGAAGGGTTGCCATATGGAAATTCCCATAGATCAACTCATATAAAAAAACATTAAGTAAGCATTTTTTCTTCATTTTTTGACACTTGGAGGGCATAACTGCCAGTCAGTCTCTTGATATTCATCCTCCTACTGTCATTCTTTGCCCTTTTGTTTTTCTTCTTTGTGGTAATGCTTTAGACATTACAGTACAAGCAATGAAAGCAAGGACAGCCCTAGGTACACTAATCAGTTGTTATGAGTCTTGGTCGACTGATTTTAGTTGATTGATTGTTTTTTTTATGGGTAATGGGCTATTCATCATGTGTCATTACTTGAAAAATAGCACCACAATGAATAAATAAGCTTTAACGAGCAGCACATTTTTAAAGCATAAGTCTTTAGGAGGTCAATTTCCCCCCTTTTCTCCCCAGAGTGGAATGCCAAATTTCCCCTGCAGTGCAGTCTTTGACGCTGGTAGCTCTACTGTTGGCCTCGCAAGGGCTTGTTGCAAACCACTTATTTGACCATCCAGCGATGACCTTTATTTGATATAACGCATGAAATATTCAGACAGCAACAAACATAATGATAAGATAAAGATAAAGATGGGATAATTCCAGTTTCTAAAACCTTTCAATGGATCTTTGGTACATATTTTCAGTGTTTTGTCCCGCTGTCTTCTGGATGTGGATTCTGTACGTCAGCATGACCACAATGTAAATAAACCAAATTTACTTTCTTAAATAGACCTCACATCCTCTAAAAAACAGAAATAAGCCTTCTTCAGATAATTATCTGTTCTACATCTGTTTGTTCAAAATAAGTCAGAAACAATATTGTAGGAAAATAGGCCAGATAAAATAATTTCTTCCCTAGAAATGTACACTAAACCAGTTTTAATGTAATTAATTTTAATTGTTAATTAATTGTTTTCACATTTTTTGGTTTGCATGGATCATATAATGTTAACTTAAACACTGATGTCTTTCATGTCTGTCTTCCTGTCTCGCTGATTTAATTAATTTTATTCATTTTATTGGCATTCCTCTATATAAAAAAGATAAATAAACCTCCCTTTCTCTCTTTTTCCATATGTCTTCCAACCTTCACTGTATGTCATTCAGTACCATTGCAGATGGATTGTGTGGGAAATGGCTTTTCACCATCAGTGTTTAACCCCATAAAAGATATTCATTACTCTGCTTGATAATGACTTCCTGCCTTATTAAGTAATAGGCCAATCAGTGGCCAGGGAGCCCAGCCAAAAACCAAACCAATGAAGATGAAGGATGGGGTTAGAGGAGGTTTTGCGGGCTCTTCTTTTAATTTCTGATGACAATTAAATCAGCAGCATAAGGATCCTGGTGTTTCTGTTATCCTGGCTTTGGTATTCATACAATGAAAATCTGTTTTACATTTAAAACCTTCTCTTTCTTCTCTTATTTTCCCTTTTCTTTCAACCATACTGCTCTCCCGCCATTTCATCTAATACTTAAAATCTGATGACACATAAATATTCAACTGCTTGTTATACAAGTAAAATTGCACATGGAGTGGATTGCTAATGCTCATATTGTTTGATTGTAGCTGCTGGTAGCTGAAGGTTTTTACCAATATTTGATAGATTTGGTCATTGTCATGCTGCAAAACAGAAACTAAGAACATTAAAAGGCTTACGTGTACGGTTGTCTAAATGTCTAAACTGACAGACTTTATAAACCAGGCTAATAATCACCACAATTATAACGATTAACATATTCCAGCATATTGTAATTTGAGCGGAAAATGATTTAATTGTTACCTACAGTATAATAAAGTCAGTTTAAGGTCTCATAGACGTTTGCATTCTTTCCATCAAACCTACAATCTGTCAATCATTTTGGCTCCATACATTGGCTAACCAAGACATGAGCCTAACCCTACCATAAACACACTCGCACAGACGTAATCCCTCTGTTTCCAGGCCATAAACAGGTGCCAAACGTAATCAATGCTGCACTACTGAGCTCTAGCCCTAAAACAAAAAGCTGATTATTTTATTCGTTTACAATCCAGGGTGCAATCTGCCAAATCCAAGCAAGATCTCAAACACATGTTGCACACAAACCTTGCATGTTTGTGTGTTTATGTGTCAAATCCTGCTGTTTTCCAGACAAACAATCAGCAAGTGTGTCAGACGCCCCCATCTCTGAGCCCCTGACAGAAGAAGTGATGGTTGTCATTAGTGTCACTTTACATGACACAGATATCTGTCATTTCACCATCTATAACAAATAGTGTAGATCATTTCCTGTTTCCTTTTTTTTGCAAACTAAATCACAGAGTATACTTTTAAAAACTTCCTCTTTATTAGGCCTGCACATCAGCACAGAGGGTACGATACCTGACTTCACGCCGACCAAACCAAACAGTCACAAATATAAATTTAGCCTGCAGACAACAAGAGGCAAGAAGGGGGAAACAACAGAAAGTGCCACTATGGAAATTAAAGTCGTCTTCCACTCAAAAATGTGTTTTTCTACTTGTTCCTTCAGTTGGATGTTTGAGCTTCACTGTGCAGAATGATGTATGTGCAGTTTGTCACTAGGAGACTGTTTTCACATTCATCTGCTGAAAGTGGAAAGTTTCTCTGTGCTCATTGAAAAAACTGTTTTAAGAGCCAGGACGGGCCTACGAGTATGATTTGTGACATCACAAATATTTTGGAGGCCAATCCTGGCTCAATATTCAACTTACATAAATGTGGAAACTTGAAGTGCACAAATACTGAGAATGGACTTTGGAGTAAACAAGGGGACATCTTGTGTCCAGCAGTTAAACTTCAGAAATGAAATATATTTGCATATTCATAGATCCTGGATCTTTTAATGAGGGAGAAAGCTTAAATGTAATTTTAAGGATTTTAATGAAATGAAACTTTTTTGTGGAAAAAACATATTAAACACAAATTATTTTTCAAAGTAGAGATTTTTATACATCTTAAGACATGTCTGGAGGGGATCTTTAAATAAAGTGCTGTAACACATTATGAAAGTTAAAGTCTAAGTCCAAGTAATAAAACTTCAACCTTGTGGATTTGTAGATAAAACAAACACCTTTATCAAGTTTCTAGTCTTTCATTAAAACCTGCTTCAGTTCTGGTAAACAACAGTCTAACAAGGAACAATTTTGCATATATTTTTACCTTAACACCAAATAATTATTCCTCTGTATTCATCTACTTTGTTGTGTTTCTGACCGGGGTTTCCACTAGGTTTATGATGAAGGCCTCCAGCAGCTACCACATGAATGAAGTAAATGTTAAACCTATAATCTTCAAGTATGAATTATGAGAATATCATAAGAAAAGAAACCCTTCTTACAATAATCTATAATCATCAAGGAAAGAAAAATCAATACCATATCATTAACTGCACAGCAGCCATAATCATCTACCAATGCTTTTAATATATTTATAATCTGCTTGAAAAGCATCAAAATGCACCTCTGTTCAAGTGCTCTTGTGCCCTGACTTTTAATGATAATTCTAAGTATATGTTCAAGAAATTGGCAAATCCATTTTCAATCCACTTTTAAGTAATCAAAAGTGCCGCTACCGTCTGTTTTTCTGAAGTGAATTATGAAGAAGTATTGTGCTGCTGGCATTTTGTCTCCTTTCTATGATTTGGAGGCAGCTGGAGAGCAAATAGATGGGCGGCGGCGGAGCTGTCAGTCAAATTAGACCAAACGCTTTCACCTTCAGCTGAATCAGAGCTACTCAGACAGCACTATACTGTTGCAATGTAAATTATTATTGCAATGTACATTTCTGCAAATCAGGCAGCACTACTGACATTTTTGCAACTGTTCACTCCCATTCTCCTTGCTCTTTTCTAGGTTTACGAGTCAGTGCTAAAGGAAGTCAAAGTCAATGAACAGAGCAGCCATCAAGGCTCAGTTATCAGGAACTAAATGAGCCAGAAATAAATAAGTCTAATTTGCAACATGATTACCGTCTAAGTTTGATGTGAAAATAAACCCATGATTAAAGCTCTGGAGACAGACTCAAACCTCAAACAACAGCTGGCCCTCGTCTCCTGACTAAATATCCATTTACTCCAATCCCATCCAAGTGCAGCATCACGGTTTATCAGTGTGAACTGTATTTTCACGGGAATGTCAAAACATGCTGTGTAGCAGTGGAAAATGACTTGACTTGAATTTCCGCAGACAACTCACACTGACTGGGACACACAAAGAGTTCTTGGCTCATATATCATAACACAGTAGAAAACCATGATTTCACTTAAAAATGCTCCACTAATGTGTAATAACTTTATTTCATTTAAAAACCAAAGATTTTCAAGCAGCAGACAACACCTCAAATTATATTAATGCTACGTTACCCCTATGGCCAGAACACTAATGACATGCGTGTTTGTGTATGTGCACGTCTGTGTGTGTGTGTGTGTGTGTGATGTTTCTTCCTCTCTCTTCATCTTTTGATTGCTTTAATTACAGACTTAGTGTCAGCTTCCCACTCAGCGCGCAGGAAAAACAAACTCTAAGGGCACATGAAAAGAAGCAGACACAGGCACACACACACTCTCGTAACACACACCTATCCCAGCTCCAGTCAGTCAGTAGGCTCTTTGATTCTCTGCCTGCCGGTGATCTGTCTTTCATCGTCTCGTCTCCCTGATACCTTGTTCCCCTCTTTAGCTCTGCTGGGGCAGAACATCTCTCTCGTCTTTCTGTCTCCGTCTCTGTTTATTTTGCAGTGGCTGTAGGTGGAAAGCCTAATCTGCAGCCTGGAATTCATCTATATTGCTTCCCTCTAACACCTATAATGAAGGGATTGCAGAACAATACAGTTCTCTCAACTAAGAAGTTATAAATATTAACATAAAAATGTTGTCTGGGATTCTACCAGTTAGAAACAGTTCTCTTGGGAACCATATTTGCATAATTTTAGACAATACAGTGCAGCAAAAAAATTGAGGAATGTAAGAAACATGTCTTTTGAGTAGTACACAAGAATACTGCTACAATTCTGATACAAATGACTTTACTCAAAGAGAGCAACTCTTTAAACATTGTTTTTGAGTGTCTTTTGAGTTTTTATGATTGCTGTTCATACTATAGGTGTGCAATTTCACCCTCTGTGGCTCCTGGGAGTGCTTCGCGTGGGTGTATAATTCTAGTCGTCTAAGCAGCAGTTAGTTATGATGGATGTGGTTGTGTGGTTGGAGGAATCTTCAAAGCACAAATCCTAGTCAATCCATTAAAAAGTAAAGAGTTAAGAATGCGAGCACTTAAAAGGGTTGAAATTTGCAAACGAAAAGAAGGATTCATGCTGGTAATGTTTCTGCCTGTGGAGGATGACTACCTTTTATGGAGTCCAAAACAGCTTCGTTTCACCTGCCACCCAAAGCAACATGGAGACCAAACGAGTGCAACTACGACATTATCCCTCACCAACCTCCCGCCCACCAATCGCCGCAAGCACCGCAGCTGGTTAGACTGTTCCTCGAAGTGCCACCCAGCACCTGACAATCCAGTATTTGTGTGTCTTATATAAACTATTATTTATCTTATTATAAAGTCAAAGCTGTGAACCACACTACTCAAGACTCACTCAGTACTTTGGTTTTTACACAAAGTAACATATGTAAGGAGCATTCGTATTAACAAATTCCTTCTTTTTGTCACATACGAGTTGTTTAAGAGAACTTCTCACATTAACACATTTTCTTGTGCTTACTTTCACTTGGGGATGAATAAAATTCACAGGTGGTCCAGACCAGACATATGAGTCATGTACAGATAATGTGCCTTTCTCCACTGAGGGAAAAACACTTATTTGATGTCAGAACTATAATGCCTTAATCTGACTGAATTTGGAGTTAAAATATGTTACTGTTGACAAATTAAATTAAGACATAAATCACTAAAATTAACATTAATATTCATTTAATCATTTATCATTTTATTGACATAATTTGGCAGCTACGATACAGGATCATCCTCTGTCATCCTCTGTTGTAACACCTGACAGTGTGACATCACCTGCTGTATATTATTACCTCACCTGTCTCTGTAAAATCACATCTCTTCAACTGTGTCTCATTTAAGTAATGGACCACTTTGCTTTAGCAAGACATTTTTAGTATCTAAGTTCACAGCACGGTGCAACACAGATGACACATCGTTGGCAGCTGTATTAATACTTTCTCATTGTTTTGAGTCTTGTAATTCAACTACTGATACTGTTAAATTAGTTAGGTTTTCATCTGATGATTACTGACAGCAGGACGTGAAGCTCCGCTCTGTGAAATCCATCTTTTAACTCTTAGGTGACAGTTTTGTGAATGAAACCTTCCATCAAAAGGAGCAGAACAGGAAGCCTTATATATAGCATTTTGGTGGCATTGCTAATGATCAAATCTCACAAACACCCACCTACACCATGGTCAGGTGGTATTCATCACGTTAAAACAGGCAATTTGTGACATGTTTGGTGAATCTGACTTGAAACTGTCATACGAACAATCTTCATGGAAAAAAGGACAAGAGGTTTAGGAGAAGACGTTCGAAAACGTTCTTGCATGAGACCCATTAGGTGCCAGATCTCCGTCCGCAGACTGTACAGAAGAAATTGATGATTAACTGAAGTAGGTTCACTATACAGAGAACTTTTAAGCAGACCCAAATTAGACCACAAACCCCAATTTGATTACACTTGGTCCCTAGGGCCTACATGGAGCGGTTTCAACAGTTGATTTAGTATTGCTTTGTAGGACTATCTGTGCATGGGGAAATAATAGTGGTAAGAGTGAAACCTATGATTAGAATTTTTTTTCCTTTTTATGTTGCTTTGCTGGGATTATTGCATGTAAATTAAAATATAATGAAATGCAGCTACTACTCATTTTGGTGGGGACCTCCTGGAAGCCCCTCAGGAGGTTCTGGAGATCCACTGCCCTGTTCTCAGCTGGTACCTTGTCTGTTTTGGTGACTCTGTGTTGTAAAGTAGTAATTAGTGACGGAGCCGCAGAAGGAAACAGCCATTTCTTTCATAATTTCAGAACAATGTGCACTGTACACACTATCAGTGTTGAGCATATGTTATGCAGATGCTCAGCATACTGAGAATAACGACTATAGAATTTCACTTTCGAATTATAGCAGGTATTTCATCACTTCATTTCAGGGTAGTCACAGTCAAATTATATGATACTGATAGGTAAAAAGAACCTTACTGATACTTCACTAAATACATCAACACTTTACAATTACAATAACATATACTTAAATATACAGTACTTAAAGAGGATATAACTTGCATATTTCCAGGTCTATCTGTCTGAAATCTCCTCTCCCTGAGGAGTCCTACGTAGGGCTCATTGGGAGGCTACGTAAACAAACAGTAAACAAACTTTTTGGTAGGCTACGTAAACAAACTGTGGTAGTCGGATACTGCTTCTTTCTCTCGTTCTTTACTCGAAATATAAACTGCCCGATTCCAATCTGAAATATGCAAGTGGACAACGTCAACAACCTTAGCAAAGGCTACAGAACGGATGGCCATTTATGGGAATGCACGCACAATCTGACGTCATCACAAGGAAGTAGAGGTAACTTTGCAAAACGGAGCGTTCATAGCAGGTTGAAGCCCTGGTTTTTGACTTGAAGGCGGCAGTTTTTACATATGTTCATCTCATGTTTTGAAGGTTAAACATAATATAATGCAACAAAATATTTTGTTTGTTTCCAAATGTAACAAAAAGCTTTAAAAAGTAAATATCCCTGTAGAGATGAACATGACACTGACATTTTGGAGTTTATCTTCTATTGGATTACTAGAGTATCCCTCCTATGAATCTAAAAGTCTTACATTCAGGATTACTGCAGTACTTGCATATGGCTCTCGCGCTGGTAAAGCAAACAGTCGTGCCATAAATTAAATGTAGTAACCTAATGAGCTGAAATAACTTCACTTCCATAAGTAAACTCTGAATGACATGTTTGTAGAATTTCTTAGATGTGTGAAGGATTATGAAACATTCGACTCTAACGGGCCTCCTGAGCTCTATAAATTTCTCCACGGGTGGAAATGGATATGCTCTGTGGATTGAAATCAGCTGCGACATCTAACATAAATCATGACCATAACTTTCACAAGAACACACAAGTCTCCTTTTCCTTTCCATCACTCCAAAATAAATCAGCTTCTTTTCTAATACTGAGCAGAATAAAACAACAGAGAGGCGAGTAAGTAAACAACTTATCTATTCAGTCAGTATAGTATAGGATGATCAAGACTACAGGCACTGGCTTTGTTAGTTTTTTTTTGCCTTCATCCCTTTAATCCTCAAAAACCATATTAACTCCTTTTGAAGATGAGTTACATCTCCCTCCACCCCTCCTCACTCCGTTTCTTCTCTGTGTCTCTTTAGCCTTTCTACCTGTGAACATGAAAGATTCAATGGCAATGGAGACGGACTGTGCTTGGGGGCTGCGAGAGGAGAGACAGATAGAGAGACAGAAAGGGTGAGAGAGAGAGAGAGAGAGGGGAGGGGGGGGGATAGAGACGGATTGATTTCCACCTCCAGCAGCTGCAGTTCAAAGCCAGCCAGCAGACTTCAGAGGCTCGGCAGGACCCGGCATGTCCCCAGCCGGGCCAAGCTGCCTGTCTGCGGGCAGGACTTCCCCCGGGGGCCCCGGGGCCCGGGACAGTCAGGCGGCACCAAGAAAACAATTATGCAGACAGAGGCGTAAGGTGTGCAAGGTCACAAACGCACATGCTCAAACACATGTCGCCAAAAATAAGCTCCCTCACACATGGTAGGGATGGTATTAAAGATTTAGCAGCATTAAAACTATTGGCTAATTAATTACCCAAACCTCCTGTCTGTTCTAATGACATTCATACTAATCAAAATCACCACAAGAGAATGAAGCCAATGTTTAGGTCTGCAGGCTTAAGGTTCAAAAAACAGCTTTGTCACAAAGCATTTCATGCCAGACTCTTAAGTCAGTGATGTGAGAAACAATCTAATTTGTTCTAACCTTGGGCTAAAACCTTTGCAACAACCTGTCACACACACTTCAGCATGTATTTAGGGATATGCTTGTCACACACAGCATATCCCTAACTCAAAAATGCACACTGCATGTAGATGGCAATGATAAAACTGGAAACATATTCTTCCAATCTTACGCACTTGATAACAAACTGTACATCTGCTTTGGATATGATTTGGCTTGTCAACATCAGCAAGTCAAATATGAAACTAAGATGTCATCTAAATGTAGAAAAGTTGAGTTTGATGTCACTTTAGCTTATTTTGATTCAAAACTGTCATCATAAACTAAAGTAGATATGAAATCTATAATAAATATGTATCTCTTTTGACATGCATCAACAGTATTTCTCCCCTAGAACCTACATTTTCCATTGCAAAAAGAACAACAATGCACGCTTGTGTATTTTAGGTAAAATCACAGCTAAGTACATGTTTGTTTGCCATAATAAGTGTTGCTCAGGAATTTCCCCGAAGTCTTGCAGCAATCCGTCCTTGCATTCCTGAGAGCGGAGCTGCTCAGACGTCTTACCTGGAGCTCAGAGAGGGGGGCACGCTGGTCTGGTTTCTCCGGGGACGCTGTACTGCGGGGTCAGCTGGCGATCAGTCCTGGTGATCGGTGATCAATCTCTAGCGAGGTGTCGGATAAGCATCGCCGAGGGACTACCGAGTTTTCCACTCCTCACAGTCCAACTTGTGCCTCAGCCTCCACTTTTGGTGCATGTCGGTGTGTCTGCAAGCTCCTCCTTGATGAGAGAAAAAAGTGAGAAGTTTTCTCCGCCCTGATCAGATAAAAGTGTCCCAGGTAGACTCTCGGCGGGGACATTATCAAGCTGCAGGCTACGACTCAACTGCGCCATCTAGTGTTCACAGGCAGGTAGTGGCAAACATGAAAGGTGACTGAAGATTGACCTCCAGTGCAGTGATCGTCATAAGGTAAACAACTACCGTGATTATACCATGTTATACCATGTTACCATGTTATATCCTGCACTTATGGTGTACCTTCACACTAAGGTATGCAAAAATTCATTTTATTGAACACTTAGACAACAATCTAGATCACAAAAACATAAGTGTTAAAGGTTGGTTTGTTCACAAAACCAGTGTAAACATTTCTAAGACACATATTCACTCATACAGATTTAATATAGACAGCTGCTGCTGTATTTATAGTTTTATCTTGTACTATTTTATTTATTGTATATTGTTTGTCCCATACACTGAATCTGCATATATGTACACTCATATATATACATAGTACTGTGCAAATGTTTTAGGCACTTTAGATGTTTAGATTGTTATCCATCACATGATACTATCACTGATCAGCCCCAAACTCATTCTGCAGCATGACAACAACCTCAAACATACAGCCAGAGTCATAAAGAACTATCTTCAGCAATAAGAAGAACAAGGAGTCCTGCAACACATGTTATGGCCCCCACAGAGACCTGATCTCAACATCATGGAGTCAGTCTGGGATTACATGAAGAGACAGAAGCAGCTGAGACAGCGTGAAACCACAGAAGAACTGTGGCAACTTCTCTCAGATGCTTGAAACAACCTACCTGCCAAGAACCTTTTTTTTCTGTTTACTGCACTTTGTTTGATGTTAATTGATTCATAAAAATATTTATGGCGTTATTTTTCAAAAGCATCCTCACTTTGGGAGCCCAAGCTTGGATGCATTATGCAGATATACTACTAATAAATTTAAACTTATATTTATTACTTATCATTATACTTATTTATAACAGATACTGTTACTTCTACTGCAATGCTGCAGTACTAACAATATTGCCAGTACTCCTACTACTACTTCCACTTCTGTTTCCACTACTACTGGCAATATCACGACTTCGCTTCACTTTAATGGCCACACAACAAGAGTCAATGGAATTTGTTTTCAGTACAGCGTGGTGAAAACGCTTAATACATAGTGTCAGCAGCACAACATATAAGCAGACATATAATATACCATGCAGTAAATAATAATCACAATATTCTTATATGGATAGAGAGAAGCTAAATTATTCTAGTATTACCATTAGAGTACTCTGTATGAATCCCACACACGCACACACACCTTCAGATGATAAAATGCCTTTTGAAACAGAGGCCATAAATTAGTTTTGAGTGTGTCTGTGTTTGCGTGTGATGTGGATGACTGGTGCCTGTTGTCTGCATTGGACTAAAGCTTGGACTTTAGTCTTCCTCTCCTCCTCCTCCTCCTCCTCCTGCTCTGCCTTTCCGCCGCTTCTTCTTTTCTCAGCCACAGGAAGGGTGAGATAAAAGAGGGTCTTTGAAAACACTGGGAGTCCTGTAATTACTTACACTCTCTCAATCTCCGTCTTTCTCTCTCTCTCTCCCAGTCTGTCCATATTACTCTTTTTCTCCTCATCTCCATCTTTTTCTTACTCTTTCTTGGTCACTCTCTCTCTTTTACTTCACTTTCTCTGTCCTCCTGTTCCTGATCTGTATCTTTCCCTCTTTCTCCAACCCCGTCTCCCTTTTCTCTTTACTCACTGTCACTCTATCGCTCTGTCTCCTTCCCTCCCTCCCTCCCTCCCTCCCTCCTTCTTTTAGAGGCTCATTGATGTCGATCCAGGGGCTTCCTGACTGAAAAAGAGGATGAGAGGAGAAGAGATTAGATGAGAAGAGAGGATAAAGAGGGGATGAGGAGAGGATAACAAGAAGAATGATGAGCTCTGCTGATAGAATGATGGCTGCTCCGTCACAGACCGGACAAAAACACATATTAAACAAAAACCTGTATTTACTATCATGGATGGTGTCACACGAAAACACAAACAACAGACTCGGCATGAGGTGAAATGGGGTATAACGAGATAGGATATGTTCAGATAATAGGATGTATATGATATATAGCACAATGCAAGAGAGATAGATGAGGCATAATGTGACAAAACAAGATTAAACAAGATTAGATATGATGAAATCAGGGATTGTTTGATAAGGCAACACAACATAAGATGGTACAGGATTACTGTGTATGATCCCTGCGGGTTGTTGTAGAGTTATAGTAGTATGATAGTATAATACAAATAATTTAAATAACAAATTTATTTACGGAATGCAATGCATTTTGAATTATGTGGAGAACAACATTTATGCACCAAAAAAGATTTTGCAGATTATTCTTATCATGAATCATCTGTTAAGCATTCTTCGGAGGCCTGCAGGCTGTTTTGGCACATGTCAGCGTGTACGTTTGTTTAACTATCTCTGTCAATACTGAAAAAAGCAGGACTTAAATTAACCATTACTTATACTTTGAGCATATCCATATTTATTACCTTCACATATTGCCTTCCTGTTTTTCTTCTTTTTAATTTATTTATTTATAAGTCTGCATTTAATTATTTGTGCTAAACAAATAAGGTTAGATGTTTCATCTTTTGGTTCATATAAATTCCGTCTTAAGGTCGACATCTATTAATGTTGGAGAACAAAGTTTGAAAGATTTAGGACAGTACAGCAGCTGTCACAGACTGGCTATCCTGTTTTAACCCCCCCTTCCCCTCCAACTACCACATCAAAGTACTGTTAGTTCAGAGAAGACAGCAGTCAGTGGAGGCCTAATTTGCTGCTTGCTGTAATGTAGTTGGGGTAACTTCATTTTGCAGCACGGTCATTAAAAACAAACTTCCTCAGGCTTTTCACGCCCCGAGGAGGCTCGAACTCTGGAAGGAGAAAATATGGTTCAACATTTATTCACTTTTCAAAGATGAAACCAATGCAAATGTTTTGTTTTTTTGCCAAAAGAAAAATAAATTTAGTAGCAGATATTTTTCTCAAAAGTATTTGCCAAGTTATTGTCCATGGAAAAATGTGAGTTTAAACCACGCAGGATCATAAACATATTTATGCATACCAACTGTATGTTGAATTCAAAAACAAATAAACAAAAGGTGATGTCCATCACATAACAGGTGGACACCTTATTCAAAAATATTACTGTCATACTGACACAAAAGTTTGGTGTAACAGACTTTATTTTTTTTACATATACATATATAAAAAAATTATGAAGTGAAACTTTACGTGTTCTCTCATGTCTCAAAGAACATACTCATGCTGCAAAATTGAATGTCTCCCCCCGTGCACACACATTCTCTAACTACTCTGCAACAACGAAGCAAAGAGCCGGTTGCCATGGTAACTGCCGTGTCAGCTAACCCACTTTTGCATGAACGAAGGACATTGGTCGATGAGAGAGAGGTGTAAGGTATAGGTACATAGAGATAATCAACACACACACTATATATTCATTATATTTGATTGACTTTGGCAAACTAGATTTAATATTTCTCCACAGCAGCTCATGGGAGAACTCTTGTGTTTGCTGAGGAATGATGGGATGAAAGAGAATTATTATTGATAAAGATTATGGTAATATAGCAGTGTATGAAACATAATTGATCCCTTTAGGTAAAGGTTGATGTAGAAGAAAACAGCAATGATATAGAGCAAAGAGAAAAAAAAAGAGTATAAATGCAGATAAAGCTAAAGTCATGTCAAGTTTATTTTTTATAGCTCATCAACACAAAGTCAAAATTAAATTATAGAGTAATTGCACTGCAGTAGTAATAACAATTAAGTTTGTTTATTGCAACAATATAACATAATGCAGTACAGTATGCGACAAAATGAAATAGAGAGCATACAACACTAACAGCCGATTGGAAACACTTAAAAGGCCTGACTGACTTACCTCGCCAAGCCTTTAGTAGGTTTGGCAGGGGAGCTGCTCAGCATGCAATAACGTGCCAAAATGAAACTATTTATTGACAAGGTAATGAAAATGAGATTTTAAAAAACAGGTAAGACAATAATATACAAAATGTGGCACAAAGACAGGACTTTAGTCAACTAAGTCAGTGCTAGCATCCACAAAACCTGCAACCTGCAAACCAACACAAATGACAACTATGCAGAAACTATGTAGAGTTCATCACTAGATTTTGTACATATGCATTACTTAAGTGTGTATCACCATTGGACTAATCTCACAGATTTAACCCTTGTATCTCCAAAATGCTAGTTACCATCCCCGACTTCAGACGTCTACTGTTTAACTAGCGTCCACCTTTTGTCTGTTATTGACAGCAATGTGTCCTACAGGAAGTTATGAATATACTGCATAAATGTATTGAGGGAATTTTCATCCAATAATCATTTTTTGTTTGCTTCTCCCTGTGGTTCTCCTCTAATTCTGCATCGTTGGCTGTGGAGAATTGTATTAAGCAGATGAAACACACTGGGCATAAGACATGAGCGGGTATGATAAAGAGAAAGAGAGAGAGAGACACCATGAGTTTGGGCTTGTTGCCAGCACTTGTGGGCCGCTGCGCGACTGAGGCATTCAAAATCAGGGCTTGACAACAACAACACACACATATTTTTGGTGGCTGAGTGACTATAGCATTGCAATGTTCTGCAGCTATGGGGCCACAAATAGACCTATAAGAAATGGCAGGTCTCTGTAGATGAAATGCAAGGGGAGCTTCCTCTCACAACTGAGCGGAAAAAGTGAAAAAAAAGTCTTGCAGTTACTCCATTGTTGGTGCAATACACTTGACCTTCAATTGATTTTAGATTTTTTCTGCTGCAGTCATGAGTAGGAGCTCCTCATACATCTGATTTTCTTTAGATTTTAGGGGCTGTTATTTAGCATTTCTAGCCAATATAAAATATTCACTAGTAATATTTCCTATTTTGATTTGTGTGGCTGCATATCACATATGAACATCAGCAAGATGTAAATTAGTTAGTACTTCAGTCTCATTTCAGTTTAATCACTAGGCCATATTTCATTTTGTTATGTGTATTTTAACTACCTTGTCTGAACCTTCATTCAGTCCCTCTATTAAAGTAAATGTGTACATGTACAAATGTGTATATGTTTTAATAGCACAATATTGCCAAAACTTTTGCAATACTGTGACTTCAATGTCAATGAAATATTAAGTATGAAATGTAAAATAAGTCAGTGTCTAATCATTGTAAATGTTGTGGTTGCACACAGCACACACCCTCATTCTTTCTTACTCTTTGTCTAAGCAGTCCACCCTCTGCTTTTCGTCGTGGGTGGTAAATAGTGGGCCCACCCCTCATCCAGGAAGGCGTCACTTAAGTCACACACTCACACACACACACACACACACACAGACACACACACACACACACACACACACACACACACACACACACACACACACACAGGGACAAGCACATACACTGCCTATCCCTCTGGGGGCTGAGTGTGAGAGCAAAGCAGGTCTGAACAGGTGGACAGGCAAAGCAAATCTGCAGAAACAACACACACACACACACACACACACACACACCAACACTCACACACACTAACACTCACACACAATGCCCTCTCCTTTATCTCTGTTGTGTCCATCAAATTGCTCATAATGGTGTTTATCCTCAAGGACCTGCACAGTGGAAATGCTGCAGTTTTTATAGCAAAAAAGATCTGCATGCCATCTGTACATACATCTGTGGCTGCTAATATTATGTCTGTGAACACAAAGTGTACCTGAAGATACTTTATAATGGCATGTTGTGTTTTCTGTGGTTACATATTAATCCTGTATTATGGCTTTTAGTACTACAATAATGATTGTTTTTAGCTTTGTGACTAACATTACTTTTTCTTCCTTTCCTATCAACTGTGTTGTGTATCTGTTGATCTGGATGGCAAGCAGCTGCACAATTGCCCTTATAGGGATAAAGTTGTATTGAATTGAATAATACATTTAATGTAAAATTTTGTCTCACGTTGTTTATCATTTGAATCACTAATAATTCTGGGATTACCAACTGTGTGTCTTTAATCTCTATATAATGGGAAATTGCAAAAAGCACTGAACGAAAGCTGGAGAAACAAAAGAGAACCAACTGATGACCACCAGGCGTCGCCAGAAACCACCATTTCCCAAAGCATGGCCGTAGTTACTGAGGTAAAAAGGATGTCTGCACCTATCTGTTGAGTATCACAAGGTGAGATATTGTCACTTTAACTCTGATGTAGTGCTCTTTGTAGATGTACATAATACCAGAAAGCCAAAGAAAATTAAATGAAAACAAGCTGAAATCTAATTGGATTGAAATCTAGTATAACATATTGTGCTTTTAATGACTTACATGATATTTGCATCTGCTTGTCTTTGTGAGCAAGAGTGAAGATAAAGATCAGCCTTCCAAGAATCTCTCAGGGTGTTGGAAGGGTGTGATACCAGTCCTCAGTTTCTTTTTTCAACCAGTCTATGAGAAGGTGTGAGAAGAGAGAGAGAGAGAGAGAGAAAAAAAAACTGGCTGGTAACAATTGAGCGACTGCCTGTCTCTAGTGGTTGAAACTCAAATCACACAGCGAGAACGCAGCCTGTCTTCACCTGGTCACCAGGTTTGTCTGCATCTGCCTGTCTCAGTGTTTTCTTCAGCTTTGTTATCAGCCATAGTTGTGAGATCGAGGCAGGGCCGGATCTAGTACATTCAGTGCCCTAGGCAAACCCCCACCCCCCCAAAACAACTTAGCTAACAAACAATAATAATAAATAATTTATCATGTGCCGTTTTTCCTAAACAATTTTAAATTCACCAGCGAGTACACGTGTACTTGTGTACATGTTTCCAATCCTAATTTGGACAGCCAGATACATTCCAATCCAGAATAAACACACACACACACACACACACACACATACACACACACACACACACACACACACACACACACACACACTTTTTGACAGGGTTAGTGCGAGATAACGATAATATTTTGACTGGGTTAGTGTGAAGTAATGGTAACCTTTTGACAGGTTTAGTGAGAGGTAATGTTAACCTTTTAATGGTAAAGTATGTGTAGTCTAACGTTGTTTACGTTGTTTAAAGTTGTCGTCTTTGCACTGCACCCCATATATACTCCACTCATCATAGCCATCAGAGCTCTAGCTAGCATGTCTTGACTGTGATGATCACTCATGAACACATTTAGATAGCAGTTCATTTTGTTTTGTGTTTTCAATAGCTCAGGTCAGGTGGTCTTTGTAATTGTGTGAAAATTTGGTTGGGTTGATTTTTCTTTTATGGTACAAATTTGATTTCCTGGTTTCCCTCAGTGTTTGTAGCCTATTTTCAGATGGTGTTAAATGAGCCTCAGTACTAGTCGACTGAGGGGTCTCTCTCTCTCTCTCTCTCTCTCTCTCTCTCTCTCTCTCTCTCTCTCTCTCTCTCTCTCTCAGTCTTTATCAATCTGTCTCTGGGGCGTGCGCGCGCGCCGCAATTCTGCTCGGCGCGCGGATGATGATGATGAGAGCGTGACCTCACCGCTTTCTGCACAGCTGCTGGAGAGAGAGAGAGAGAGAGAGAGAGGGGGGGGAGATACACACACATACAGAGAGAGAAACGGAAACACGTTGAGGGAGACAGAGAAGAGAAGTACAGAACAGCGGAGAATATTCAGAAGAGGTAACTGTTCGGTGCTCCGGGGACTCCGTTGAGGGGCGTCCGTTTGGCTGCTTCCCACCGGTTTGCCTCCCAGAATGATCTGTGCTCCCGGTTCATTTCTACGGTACAAGAACCAGTCGCTGCGGCGTCCCCACAGACAGTGAAGCCCAGATGCTCACCCTCTCCGCCGACATGGACGAGTCTTCGTCGCTGCTGGATCTGCTGGAGTGCTCGGTGTGCCTGGAGCGCCTGGACACCACCGCCAAGGTGCTGCCGTGCCAGCACACCTTCTGCCGCCGCTGCCTGGAGAACATCGTCAGCTCCCGGAACGAGCTCCGCTGTCCGGAGTGTCGCATCCTGGTGGACTGCGGGGTGGACGACCTCCCGGCTAACATCCTCCTGGTCCGCCTCCTGGACGGCATCAAGCAGCGGCCCCAGCGAGGGAACGGAGGAGGAGGAGGCAGCAGCAGGCAGTCCCTGGCCGGGGGCTCGCTGCAGGGGTACGCAGCCGGGATATCCGCTTCTCCCCCGGGCAGTGCGATCAGAGAGCTGCCTGTAGCCACCAGGAGCTCCCCTGTAAAGGTGGGTTACTTTCTCACCATCCACAATGTGTGCCAGCCTCTACCTCTACAGAACACCAAACACCCAAACTATGTTCCCAAACTCATTTTATTAACCCATGTTTATTCACAAAACACACACTCCTAACGTTTTGCAAATGCTTTGGAGCTCCTTTTTCTATGCAACATACTGTTATTGCAACATAATGGCAACTTTAAAGATCCGTTCTCTGTGCGCTACTGCCCAGTATCGCAGCAGTATTTTTGATGGGAGAACATTTTGAGGACAATTATATTGTACAGCTGAATTCCTCACTGTTTATCTCTCTTTATGTTCAGGGGAACAGTGTGTTCAGCATGCCATCTGCACAGATACCCAGCTGCTGTATGGTTATGGTTTCATAGATGAAAATTTATATGCTCTGAATGTTCACACAGTGAGACTGATTGCAGCATAGATTGCTTGATAACTGAGATGAATCAAAAACTTGGTAACTGAGTCCAAGTTATGGAACATGGACACAGAAATGGAGCAGAAAGAAGCATTTCTTCACCATAAGATTTAATTGAATGGAACAGCAGAATTGCATTGCTTTGGTCTTTATTATATTGTTGTTGTTGATGACTTGACTGATGTATATTGTTGTCTATGCATTGTTTTGTCAAATTATCACCAGTCTTGTGCCAGTAGAACCCCCTACTGCTTTGGCATCATAATGAGGGTTCCCCCCCCCCCCTGTGATGCCACTGAGGTATTAAACTCAAGTGTCTGAGCGAGTGAGAGGATGAGAGATATAGAAACAGACTTAGAGGGTCACCTGTCTGTGTTAATGTTGTTGCTATAGTCCTGGTGAAGCCCACACAGGCTGCAGCAGTGAAAGGTTTCGTAAGCTAAGCTCAATGGGTGAGGAATGAGGAGCCTTGTTTACTTGCTATGCAGTGCATTCAATGCATTGTCTTGAAGCTGTTATGTGGCAATGAGACAGAGAATGTGATATCATCAGCACTGTGCTGCACAAAAATGCTGTTGATAATCCAATGCAGTCTAAAAAATTGCACAAAAAAACTTGTGGCAGCTGCGGTGAGATAGAAATACCTAGTTTATTGCAGTTGATATCAGATATGTCCAAGAAGCTGCAGGATTTTTTAAAACAATGTTGTCTGACCAGCAGTAAGTTCAGTATGAAATGATATGAAACGAAGAGATGCAAGCAGATCCTCCCATTTGAGAACAATAGGAAATGCTGGATTCGTTCTCATTTGCATGAGACACAATAGTTGTGATGACTCACTTGATTGGCAGAGTTTTTCTCACTTTTTTCCTTGAAAGAAAGCCAAGATTGCCAGACTCAATACTTCTTGTTGTAACTTGTTAAGGTGGATGTACTGTATTTGTCTAAGCTGATCTCATCAGGCAAGCTAGCCATTGATTGAAGCAGTGGAGCGCTTTGGTGTGATGAAGTGCAGCACCAGTGAGCAGTCACTCATTCATGGCGATGAACAGCGATTCAAACCCTCAGTGACATTTCCACTAACACTTAACACTCCATTTCAATTCACCCAATAAACTTTACTTTCCCCTACAGAGCAATTCTGATGTCTGGTGCATAAAGAAAAACAGCACACACACACACAAAAGAGATACACTGCAATACAGGGTTTTAACATCAGTATCAGAATTAGATTTATTGCCATGTGGGTAATTAGGTAACATACAAAGAATTTGTTTTGAAGTTGTTGTGGTGCGTAGCAGTCGGAAATATACACAAAATCAAGAAATCTTAAATAATATATATAAAAAAAGAATTTACAATAGAGGAAACATGTCAAATATAAAATATATTCTGTTGAGAGGAGCAGTTACAGATTAGATTTTAAATATTAAACAGAAAAGAATGAGATGAATGTACAGGATACATTATTTATAATAAAATTTTGCGGTGCGTTAATGTAACGCGCCACAATCAAAAGTCACTGATGTGCAAATGGGAGGTTGTGGGGTGTTATGTTAATATAACATGTGATGTCGATGGGGGTTGCAGATGGGAAGAACTGTTCTTGTGGTCTGAGGTTCTGGTCTCAACAGACCTCAGCTTCTTGTCGGAGAGGAGTGTCGCAAAAAGTTTATGTGGGAGGGGTCGCCCACGATCTTTCCTGCTGGCCTCAGTGTCCCAGAGGCGTGCAGATCCTGGAGGGACGGCAGGTCGCAGCCGATCACCTTTTCGGCACAGTGGATGATACGCAGCAGTCTGCCCTTGTCCTTGACAGTTGCAGCGGCGTAACAGATGGTGATGGTGATGGAGGAGGAGAGGATGGACTCGGTGATGGCGGTGTAGAAGTGCACCATCATTGGCTTTGGCATGTTGAACTTATTTCGCTGCTGCAGGAAGTACATCCTCTGCTGAGCCTTCTTGGTTAGACCGCTGATGTTCTGCTCCCTCTGGTCCTGGCGGATGATGGTTCCCAGAAAGCTGATGGACTCCACAGTGTCGACTGGGGAGTCACACAGGGTGATGGGGGCGGGTTAACATTAGTCATATGTTTAGACTGAAACTCCCTTTTGCAACTATTTACTTTTTAAACAACTTATCAACTTATCAGTTTAGCACTACTCACAGGATGAAAATTCTGAGAAATTTCAGAAGTGAAGTCTTAAGAAGCCATAGCCTTACAGAGGGAGAGAGCATGCAGATGAGCGCATTCGAGCTGCAACAATTAATCGATTAGTCAATTGATTAATATTTTCTGGTTCGAGCTTCTCAAGTGTGATGATTTGCATTAAATTGAATATCTTAAGGTTTTCAAATGTTAGTCAGACAAAACAAGCAAAATTAAGACATCACCGTGGCCTTAAAGAAATCAAGAGTGCAATTTTTCACTGTTTTTTAACATTTCATTGACTAAATGATTAATTGATTAACTGAGAAATTTGGGCAGATGACTTGATTATGAAAATGATCGATAGTTGCAGCCCTAGATTGTATACACACACTTAAGCACAATAATATACAGAGTTCACACTCCGGCTTTAGTCGGGGTCAGTCTGTGTTTGTTTTAGGGCCCCATCGAGAGAGCACTTCACTGTGGGTGTAGCCTTTATTACCAATGAACACACACATACACACACTGATACGTGTATGCACACACACCTATAACCCATTACCCCCTGCAATCCCCTGCAGCCACTTTGCCCAAGTCTTCTCCGGGCTCTCTAGGGACCGGAGCTTGGTGATGAAAGTGTGAATTAATCTACTCTAACAGGGGGGTATTGTGTGTGAGCGTGTGTGTGTGTGTGTGTGCATGCCTATTTCGACATGTATCCCCCCCCCCCCGCACATAAAGAAAGCAGGGGTCTTGCAGAGGGAGTTAAATCTGACACACTCATGTGGTACCGCCACACACAAACACACACACACACTTATTGAAGGAGTCAAACAGGTCAAACAGAACACTACGTCAGGTATTAAGGTTGTAGATGAATGTGTTGCTATGGAAATAGAAGAAGAGGCAGACTTGCTGAGTCAGCAGCAAGAACAGCTTTTCCCTTCGCTGTTTGTGCTCTTTGGGCTTCTGATCATTTTCTAGCACTCTAAAATACGTGCCTAGAAAAAAATCTTAACAGAAAAAAATAATAATTGGCAGACATACTTCAGGAATATTTCATATAACCTGTCTTGTGCTATTTTGAATCAGGCACTGAAGTGAAGTGCTCAGTAGGATTGTATGGCAGGATTTTTTTTTCTCTAGGTTTTGGTTGTTGCTCTTTTCTCAACTAGGAAATGTAGCCTGTTAGCGGTTGATGACTTTGACAACCCATTATAGTCCCTCACTTGTCATGCTGTACATTTAGCTGTTGCAGAGATGACTCGCCACTTGTTCCCCTGTTTCGAAGACAGCAGCGCGAAGACACGTACAGTCCGCAAACAGATGAGGTGTTTTAATAATGTAACAATGTTGTGTAAACAGAATAATGTGACTAGAATACATTTGTGTGAAAATTTGTGTTTTTTTTCCCAGTCAGACAAGATGCTCATTAGGAACCAGTCTCAGTCAATCTGTCTATCAATTGTGCTGCCTGTCCTCATATGATGCTTATATGATGGTTGAGTCATGGTAGAATAACATGTTCAACTCACACGGACGTGTATTCCTGTCTTTGCACTGACTTAGTATGTCATTGTACTTCGTCTAAAATTTGCTTTGCCTTCTGTCTGAGCACGCAGTTACTGTGGGGTACTGTTTAAATTTATGTGATCTGATTTAGAGCTGCAACAATTAGCCGATTAATTGATTTGTCAATCAAAAGAAAATTAATTGACTATGATTTTGATAATGGATTAATCAGATTTTACAAGCAAACATTTGATGGTTTCAGCCTCTCAAATGTAAATATTTTCTGTGCTTCTTTGTCGTGTATGGTAGTAAATATTTTAAGGTTCTGGACTGTTAGTCAGACCAAACAAACAAATTGAAGACATTGTGGGCTCTGAGAAATTATGAATGCCAATTTTTCTTTTTTTTCCTTTTTAACATTTAATTGATTACTCAGAAAAATTAAAAAACAAATATTTGATAATGAAAATAATCATTAGTTTCATCCCTAATCTGGTTTAGATTCTGCTTCAGATCCTGCTGATCAGTTCTGTTTTTTAAACAATACATGTTTTGATTCTTGGCCTGTTATTAAAGCCACATTTATTGTTGGCAGATTGAGGCTGCCATTACCAGTCATTTTCCCATAAACGACAACATATTGTATTTTGTGCTTCTTTTTTGTTAAATGGTAAAATAGAGTGGAGTGTGGCACAGTAGAGCAGATCACTGTCTCCTGACATTACACTGATGAAGGATGTGATTATTTTCCACATTATTCCAGGTCTTCAGTAACATCACAACAGCTGATACTGTACACATACTGCACTGTAATGATGGGGACTGTTCCTGCTGCTGAGACGGTTATGTTTTTAATCATGTCTGTTCGTTTGTTAGCTGGATATCCCAAAAATGTTGAATGTTAGGCCATGGTCAAGGCCAAGGATAAAGTCATTAGTTGTAAAAGTATTTTTAAACATTGTGAGAGTGTCAAACTGACATGTAAGACATACCGTCACATGCATGCAATGGTTCTCATACATCAGTATATATGTATTCTTCTGCAGACCAATCCATCAATTCAGTCTATTACAATGTTAACATTAACATTTAGAGGACTGCACCACTGGTGGAAGAATTCACCGTCCAAGTGCTTTCTAATATATGTATTAATTTCCACGATTACAAGTTAAACAGTTCAAAATGAGTCTTCTTCCTGTTTTAGTTGCAGCTCTGTCTTTGTGCCATATGTCATTCCTGCACATTTCCTGCTAAATCTTGGCCCAAGCCAAAATGGAATGAACACATACAGAGCAATACATTCATAGAAACAATTTACACTGTGACGGTCTCATTTTTGCACAATACACCGTGCTGTCAAAACATATTTGAGAATGATGTATAAAGATAAATGTCCTGGTCTTCGGTACTTTGAAACAAGTACACCTCCAGACAGTGGAGAAACTGTGGTGCAGTCTGAGTGCTTTAGATTAGCATAACAGGCAGCCACATAGAAATCTGTTGGATACAAAGCTTTTAGTTCTTAGAGAAGATGCAAAGTTTTAAAACAGGCTTATATTCAAGACTGGATATAAGTGAGCCATTAAAATGTAATTATATCAGTACCAAACAACAAATGTGGTGGATGATTTACTGATTCATGATTTTTTCCTGGCATTGGCTGGCCGGTTTTGGCAGATTCTGTGTGTCCTCCTGCTATGTACTGTATTGTTGGTCTCAGAGGTTGTTATAGAGACTAATAGAGGTATCCAGGTATCTTTTTGTCTATTCATCATCAGTCAAGGATAGGTCATTACAAGTGTTTGTGTGAGGATTCATCGCTGAATGCTGCATATATCTTGAATTTTGATCTTTTTAATGTTCAAACAAGAACAGGAATCCGATATATTCTGCACATTATGTTCTTGTCAGAGACAGACCACCATGATGGGACTCTATAGAGCTCTGCCAATCAAAATATCGGTATGTCATAATCAAAATCAATGTTAAGAGTTTCTGGTAGACACGTAGTCTGTATTTATCAAATATGTATTCAGGCAAACTGCAAGATATCCATCATATCATTGGGTATATTGATATCAGCTCTCACAATCTGAGCACACAGTTTTATCATTAGATCGTCATCAAATACTGCTAGTCTGTTTCCACGTATTGCAGGACTTCAACCCTTGATCTTCTCCCTTACCTGTATTTAACCTGGGGCTGCTGTGGTGACGTCTGAGGTTACCATGGTGACAAACAGTAGCAACAATGCCACCTGCTTTTATCTCTGGAGTGAGACATTGCTTTGCCCTGTCATTCCCATGTGTCTGTTTTATGTGTGTGTGTGTGTGTGTGTGTGTGTGTAAGGATTAGGTTGGGAGTTCAAAAAAGGAAATGGCCCGTTACCAATCCCTGTAATGAGCCTTTGAACCTGTGTCTTTTGAATTACAGCGCAAGAGCACACACACAACACCCGACTTTAACCTAACCTTAAAGGGGACATATCATTCTTTTTGTAATTTTTTGTTATTCTTATGCTGTTATGATGTTGGATATCTATGTTAAACATGGTAAAAGGTCCAAAACTTGAGGTGGATGTATGTAAAAATGCTTCCTGAAAGTCAAAAGTTAGGACTTCAACCTGCTCTGAACGCTTCATTTGCAATGTTATTTCTACCTCCTCCCCATGATGATGTCAGGTTGTTTGTGCATACCGACAAATGGCTGTCCGTTCCATAGCTTTTGTTGCTAAGGTTGCTCCATGGGTTATTTGAATCGTCCGCTCTCATATTTCAGATCGGATTCCAGCTCGAACGTGTATGGATGTGTTTGAGAAGTTTCCATTTTGAATAAAGAACAAGAAAAATAAGGGAAATTCTGCTACTATTATTTATTGATAATGCCGAAGGGCAGCTTCTTGAAGCTAACCAATCAGAACAGAGTGGGCTCATCGGGAGGGGGGCCTTAAAGAGGCAGGAGCTAAAATGACCTGTTTCAGAAAGAGGCCGAAGGGCTGCATAAAAAGCCAGTATAAAATAAATAAGGAGTTTTTAGAAACTGTAAATCATGCAAAGATATTCCAGTAGAGCCCCAGAATATAAATAAAGACCTGGAAATGTGCATAATATGTCCCCTTTAATTCCACCCTTAACCCTAAAGCCAAGCCTTTTAAGAACCAGCGGCCCTTTGAAGAAGTAGAATTGACAAAAATGTCATCACTTTCCAAAAATCCTTACTGTCAAGGTCTAAAACTCAAAACTGGTCCTCACAAACATAGATAATACAAAAGCACAGGCACATATACACATGCACATGCACACAATCTCTCACGCAGTCACATTTCCTGCTCTACAGCTCCATTGCTCCGTTCATAGTTAATTTTCATATCTTCCACACCTTTACAATAACACAGTATGAGAAAGGCTAATTTTTCTTTGTTTCTTCACACACACACACACACACACACACACACACACACACACACACACACACACACACACACAGAAACAAACATGCATGCACATTCATTCACATTCATTAGTGTTATAAACTGCTCATCTCTGGCAGTAAACAACAAGCTCTCAGTCATTACCTCTACATTACCCCCTCACTTCATAAATACTGAACGAAGGCGTGACACATGCTGTATATGCACACGCACGCACACGCACACACACTTACACACGGACACGCAAAAAGAATCCATCCTCTCATGTCTGAGAATATCTCTCTGGACACATTTTTCTCTTAAAGCATGTATATGTGTGTGAGCATAAGATCTCTGTGCTAATGTACACACATTGCCATTCTTTACTCATTCTTTCTCATCTTCCTCGCTTTTTCTCTAAGGTTCATGCGAAGGCAACTTAATTAATTTCAGTGATACTACATAATGAAACTTCCCTCCACACACACACACACACACACACACACACACAAATGCGTGTACTGCCACTGAAGGAGTAGTTAAAACTAGATGACTGCTCTGTGCCTCCTGGGATGTCTTGGCAATTATGCTTTTATGTGTGTGTGTGTGTTTATGTGTGTCCACAACTTTGCACTTGTGTGTGTGTATGGGAGCACATAGTATGCATTCATCTGTTTCCATGCTTGTTTATTTGTTTACTAGTTATATTTTTCTCAACACCAGGCAAAATTGGATTTTGAATGGATTGCAATGAGGCAGCCCACAGCCAGTATTCAGTGTCTCGTTGTTTAAAGGGAACATATTCTGCTTTTTGGGATTTTCTGTTATTTTTATACTGTTATGATGTCGGATGTCTGTTTTAAACATGGTCAAAGTTCCAAAACTTGAGGTTAACATATGTAAAATGCTCCCTACAAGTCAAAAGTACAGGTTTCAACCTGCTCTGAAGGCTTCATTTGCCATGTTACCTCTCCTTCCTCCTTGTGTTGACGTCAGTTTGTTTGTGCATCCCTGCAAACGGCTGTTTCTGTTATGTAGCCTTAGTTGTTAAGGTTGTTGCCAAAGTTGTTCCACGTGTTGTTTGTGTGGTCCACTCTCATATTTTGGATCGGATTCAGGCTTGACCATGTACGGATTGTTTATGTAGCTGTACGGGATGTCAGCCGAGATGCAGTTTCCAGAAGCTAAGCAATCAGAACAGAGAAGGCTCATCGGGAGGGTGGCCTTGAAGAGCCAGGAGCTAAAACGGCCAATTTCAGACAGACGCCGAACTGAGAGGCTGCATAAAGAGTAAGTATAAAATAAATAAGGAGCTTTTTGATCTGTAAATCATGCAAAGATATTCCAGTTGAGCCCCAGAATAGAAATATAGACCTGGAAATGTGCATGATACGTCCTCTTAAATCCATTTTCATGCCAAAATGTACAGAATTTTATTATTGTCAGCTTGGAGACAGGATTTATTTTTGCTGTCCTTTGAAATACAGGGTGGTACTAAAAATTCTGTAAATGTAAATAAGACTGATCAAATCAAAATCTCAATAAATTCAGGTAAACATCATTCCTGTCGTATGAGAGGATGATGGCAACAACTGGACAAGATATGATTTTTAGTAAGATTGGCATGATTTGTTTGTTATATTGATATAAATACCTGGTAATATCAGGTCGTGTTAAAACTGTAAATAGTAGAATTCCCACCTATGTAGTGCTAGTGGTGGAATATTGGCGAGGATATATCCAATTAATATATTATAAATTAATGATGAATTAATTAAATAACCATTATAAATGACTTCTAGCCATGTTTGTCTTGATTCAGAACCATAAGGCAGCTTTGGCGACGATGTTGATAATATACTGTACACCGCTAAACGTCCCTAGTATGTACCTTCTTTACATAACGTATTGCCCTAATTCTTTGTGTCCATGTTGCCCTGAATCTGGGTGATGTCATCTTACGTCAGTCTGTATCCTTGGCCCTGCCATCGTCCTGCCCATACAGATATGGAGGTGGGTCAGATGATGGATTGATGGATGGAGGCAGGGTGGTGGTCAAGGGCAGCTTAAAGCTTGGGAGATGGTGTAATGAGTTAGTGTGTGTATGTGTGTGTGTGTGTGTGTGTGTGTGTGTGTGTGTGTATTTAGTTTGGGGGGTTGATGCAGAAAGGGTGTTAAAGCCTAAACAAGCTTTGGAGCTTGACTGCTATTCCCACGGGTGTATGAGTGGAATCCCATCAATCCCATCCCCCAGTCGCACAAATACACACATTAGGTTAAGGGTTAACCCCCTCGCTCCCGGTCCTATTGTTACTATGGAGATGAGGGTGAGATGTCACTGGTCACTGGTCAGGCCAACACATTTCAGACAGAGGAACAGGAGCATATTTTAAGGTTGAAATTAAAATATGGCACCATTAAGAAGCAATAAACGGCCTAACATGTAGATATGACCAACACATCAACGGAATGGAAATTAAAATTCATTTTTGCTTTGAAATTAGTATATTATCGGTTTGTTTTGACTTTTTGGTCAAAATCAGTACAGAAAAGAAGAAATGTAAGTTGTATTTATTTTTCTCCTGTGAGAGTGCCACCTGGGGGTGTAAATTTCTGGTTCTCACTGACAGAGTTGTGTAGGCAGGCACTAAAAATAGTTTATAATATCACTTAAATAATAAGCTTTTGTTACCCGCTGCTATCTAACTCCCTGTTGTTATCTGAATAATGGGGTAACATATAGACTGCTTGTATTAGAGAACAACTCCTTGCTGTGATTTGACAGTTGGGTCATTTGCCATCAACACATGAAAAACAGACAGTTAGTTAGACCCTCCTTTGTATAATATCGTACAAACACAACACTGAGCTTTGAGTGGGATACAGTCTTAACAGCATGACATGTTGTTCCCAGTATTAAGTGTTGTAAAGGGACAAATGTCTTAAATTGCTTATGGTACATAACCACGACTGTCTGCGCTTGTTGAAAAGGGGAAAATTATGTCTTGTATCAACAGTCGTACACTATACAGAAGTATAATGTTCTCCAGTCAGTAGTGCACCACAGAGCACGTCTGGCTTGAAGCTGAGATGTTGTTTTCACAAATATGTCAGTTTTATGCTCCTTTGAAAAATGGAAAACTATTCACAATAGCTGCAGTGCCTTATACAAAAAGAGAGGAAAATTAAAATAACATTCAGCTTTAAGTAAACAATTTTACCTCCTTGTTGAATGTGACAGGAAGAAGCACAGTAGTAGAATTAACTTTACTTTGTAGATCACCAATCCTAGTAGTAGTGAGCAGTTGAATAGACAACAGAAAGCAATGATGCATGCCATGTTGTGTTGTGTAAAGCGATAGTAATAAGCATAATTACAGTAGTTCATTGTCTAGAATCCCGTCAGATGTGGGTGGGCATTCTCGTGCTACTTCCTGGTGGGAAAGTCACAGCTTCTGGCTTCATATTCCATGTTTTCTGGCTAATTAAACCGGCAAAATTCAAACCAAACCAAAGTTAACTGCCGCTGCCATCTGGAAAGCACAATGTCCAAACAGCTTTTAACAGTTTTCTACAATGTGGGAAAGGTGTGAGGCGTCATCGTTTGTGCCGCCAGGAAGTTTTACTTTTGTATATTCTAACTCCTCCAGCGGCATACACTACAACGTGTGTGTCTGTTGTAATAACGGATGAGGTTCTACTGGTGATGTGCTTGAAGAAGAGGAACGGTTCTCTTGGGGGGAAGAGATTTGTGGAAACACTGTGGTTTCTCCAGGTGTCAGACAGTGCAGGTGTGTGTATTACCTGTGTATATGTGTATGCTTGTGTGTTAATGTCTTTCAGTTCCTTCCTGTCTTGTTGCAAATATGCCTCCTCCATCCTCCACCTCTACCTCCTCCTCATCTTTCTCTGTAATGGAGAGATGTTGAAATGCACCCACCGCCCACTTTAGACTTGGCAGGAAACAGAGTCTTGGCTACAGTAGAGAAGAGAGATCAGTGTACACACTCACACACAGACACATGCACGCAGACACACACACACACACACACACATCTGAAGAGAATTTGGAAACATGGCAGTGAATGCAGGTCTTCCTCTTCATGGACCTGCTGTTCATTCTCACAGCTCTCAACTTCAATTCATCACCAGCTGTGTTTATGGACCTTTTGTGAAATCATTCTTTTCCCCTCTTTTTTTTTTTTTATTTTGCCTGTAGGACTGATTGAACTTTCTGAGGTAGTTCAGTCGGTCCTAAAGGATTTTTTTCTGTAAACGTCACAGCAATTTGCACTCTGAAATGTGTTATTTGGACTTTTCAGCGGTTTGAACTTTAACTATAGAAGAATAGCTCGCTTTGGCAGAAGTTTTGTCCCTTCTGTCATAGTAGCACTGAACAAACTGCCTCACTGACACAGTGTATAGATCCAGAATTGTCTGTGGGCGTGTGTGCGGATACATGTATATGTGTTGGGGATTGAATGTCATGCCAACCATCCATCCATCCATCCATCCAATGTATAGAAAGGTGACCAAAGACACCAAAAGTAAAACATAAGTATTGAATCAATCAAAACTAAACCTTGAAAGAATTTTAAAACAGTATTTTTAGTGGTTTAAAGTCTAAATTATGCTTAATATGATTTCAACACAACAATACCAAGCATATATAACATCTGTAATAGGATTAGTATAGCAATACCATGGGATCAAAATACTTCTAAGGTCCCAATAAATTCATCACTGAGTACGACTGATCGCTACACAAACATTACAGGAATGTTATTGCTGTGGATGTGTGTAAGACGCTATATGGCCACCATAAACTCACTAATGACTATTACACATAATACATTTGTGACTATAGAAATAATGTTTGGAGTTATAATAGTTTTTTTTTTCCCCACTGTGGATAAATGTGATATCCTCCTGAAATGTGTGCCGTGCATGATGCATATTAATTTTTGGGGGTCAGATAAGAACATTTCAGGTTATTTCGGGACACTCTGATCCACAGCGTTCATGGCTGCAGTACAACTGTGATCAGCTTTCCACTCTGACGTCCATGTCCAAACATCCACTCCTGGCTCTGTGTGTGTGTGTGGGTGTGTAAATACTATGTGTGCATATTCGAAGTGGTATCCATGCATGTGTGGCGTTTGGTGGTGGTTTGTGTGTATACTTAGAAATAAATGTTCTTCTTGTGTGTGTATGTACAGTGTGTGTATAAATCATCATGCGCATATGTCCGTGTGGGTTTTTTTTTTTTTTTTTGGCTACTTTATGTTTTTAAGCAAAGTCTCTCAACCTGTTTTATCGCTGTAGTGCTGCACTTGTTGAGGATGTTTCAAAGTTTAAAAGACCGTACACATGAGAAGTGCACAGCAGAACCAAATGTGCGAAATAAGAACACGCAGAAAAACATAAAACCATATAAAACAAATGCCAATATTTGCACAAGTGTACAAGTAGCAATGTGTGTGTGTGTATGTATGTTTTAGGGGTGTGTACAGCAGTTGTTCATGGTAGTATGTTAGCAGGAAAGGGAGTGTGCGGGTTAAGTTGGAGGAAAAATGCAAACGCCTAGTGGTAGTTATGTAGTGAATTTTTCTCTTTGGTTCTGGTGTGTGTATGTATATCTGTCTGTGTGTGTGTGTGTGTGTGTGTGTGTGTGTAAGAGGGATCTGGCAGTTTTCACCCTCCAGGACAGGGATTATGTAAGCAATGAGAAGGGAGGTCAAATACCGTCCTCCCTCCTGGCTGTGTTCTGTTTAGACTGGGAACAATGGGAACACTGGTACAGTTAAATGCTTCTGCTTCTGCTAAATGTAAAAAGGCTCTGAGCTGAAGGCCATTTTTTTCAGGTGCTGGATATTGTACAGCCACTAAAGCTCCGATTGATGTTTGACTTGTTTATTCTTGCCATTAAGTGTCGCCTTTAGAAACGTAGAGAGGAGATGGGACATATCTACAGAGACGTGGTTCAAATGTACATCCTGTCGCTGTTTTATAAATCCACTGTCTTCATCTACTGTTCCACAATGTTTGTGTTGTAGTGAAGGTTTCCAAACATCCTGTATTCCAAATAAGAAAATTCATGGGATTTTAATAAAGTTAACTTTGAATTTCAGGGAAAATTTACAAATGAGTCACTAGTATAAAATGTACTGTAAAGGCTGGTAGAGATTGCCAGTGTTCCTGGTGAAGGTCTTGTTGGTTTACAGCAATGACAATCAAATATCACACCTAGAAATGATTTGTAAGGTGTTAAAGCTGCACAAAATCAGTGTAATAACCAGTTAAAAATTTGATTGCATGTCCACGACTATGTCCATTTACAGACAGACCTGCTGTGACAAGTATGGTAACATCTAACAACCCGGCTTTCCTTCTCACTCATGTTCAAAGGAAGTTTGACATTTAGATTCTCAGGAAGTCTGTACTGTAAGTGCATAAATGTACCAGTATGCATTTACAGTATGTGAGGTTTTCAGTAGGAAACTCTGAAAAGCTGGCTGGCTGTCACTTTGAAGTGCTTCTCACATCCATCTGCTGATAACAATCAACAACATTTCATGTAGGAACTACGTGCACCAGAACAATAGAACAACCTAAACTCATTGCTGCACTGCAACTATTGGCATCAGCAGTAAAGGGGAGCATTTGTAGTAACACAGTTAAGCTGCTGCTCTTCATCAACCTGAACCTCCACTTCTCTATTATTGGGTGTGTCAAAAATCAATTAATAGTTAATCATGACAAAAAACGACACAACAGACATGCAAATTGGTGCATCATATGGACTTGGATGTGACAGGACTAGACAGAAATTGAATATAATTGTATCATGATGGTATGATAATAACCAATTAATGATCCCAAGCAGATTGCAATTAAAAATCAACAAACATGGTTATTAAGGTGTTTGTAATATACATGTGATTGACTTCATCAGTTTGATTATTTTAAAGGTAATTGTGTATTGTAAATTCAATATAAGACAAATCTTCTCATTGATATTATAAACCAGATAATAAACAGAACGTCTGCAGGTATTTGGACATTATAAACATGCCACTAAATGAATGAAATGTAAGGATTTGAAGCTTTTATGTTTCATACATGATAGTAAAACTTAATATCTTTGGGTTTCGGACTGTTGATCAGACAAAACAAGACAACACCTTGGGCTCTAAGAAATTTAGAACAGGCATTTTTAATGATTTTCTTCCATTTTATAGACAAAACGAGTAATTTAGAATATAATTGTTAGTTGAAGCCCTAGACTGACATCAATAATGTGTTCCTTCAGGTTTAATTTGTGACTTACTGCGGGCGGGGAAAAGCCCAATCCTGATGGAGAAAATTTCAGTCTAGAGTAGAACGCTTCGCGGTCTCATTTAGTCATTTAACCAGAGATAACACTGTTCTCATTGCATTACTCATCAGTGAAGTAACTTCAAGTTGGAAACACACAAAGCTTTATAAACTTATTCCACAGAGCTTCAGTCTGATAGTGTTTGTTTCAAGGGGCTTGTTTTGTATCAGACAAAATGTTGAGTCACATTCAGCTCTTAACAGCCTGGACTGAAATGACCAAACAACAGAAAATAACTGTTCTAGCTCGGTTGTGTGGGTTTATCTGTTTATGTGTTTGTGTGTATGTGAGTGTGTTTGTAAGTGGCTCTATCTTTAATCCTGTGTGAGTCATATGCTATGTACTGTTGTGTGTGTGTGCGTGCATGCGCGCGCGTGTATATTATGAAACTTTAAGTCCATCATCTCCACTCCACACCTCATTTCCAGAGAGACAGATCGAGATGTCGCAGTTATTATTCTGTTGTAAATCCCGGCTGGAATCAATCTCACACACTTTTTCCTCTTTTTGTCCTGCAATCTAGCAACAAGAGTGACATACTCGCCAAAATGTCAATATTATCAATATTATCAGTATACTTTAATATTATATATATATAGAGGATATCCTATACAGTACCAGTCAAACATTTGGACACACCTTCCCATTCAGTTGAATGAGAAAGTGTGTCCAAACTTTTGACTGGTACTGTATAAAGGATATTTTGCTCATAATAATGCCACCATAGACTGCACAGGTGATTTATATTTTTATACACAGTATTGCGACACAAAAAAGGCAAAATCCTATTCACTGCATTGTGAAATGTACCATCATTTAAATGTCAGTTTACTTCAAACTAGCAAAAGGCTGAGCTGAACAGAGTAACTCACACTTTCCACTTTTCTGAAATAAATTTCAAAAGCAAATTAGCAAAAAAAACAAAGCAAATTACAACGTTAAATAATCCTAAACATCTAACAAGAGAAGGTGTTGGAATATTGCTGCCAGTGTATCACTAATGTGTGATTTTATTTAACTGGCACAAACATAGTAATTAGTATTCTCTCCGAATACTAAACTCCTCAGCATCCCGCCCTGCCGCTGTGCATCACTGTCATCTCTTTCACGTTTCATTCTCTCCTTTCTCATCTCCCTCTCTTTCATTACTCTCCTCTCTGTCTCTGAATGATGTTTGTCCACTCGCAGAGGGACTTCTAGCAAATGATTGCAGCCACTTCTCCACTCAGCTCTCCATTCATTCTCTTCATCCGTCCTCAGACAGCTGGCTGAGGTCCCAACTCATCTCGGGCCTCCTTCACCAAGTCCTGCCAGCACTATTAAAACACCATAGGTCATCACGCTGTTCTCTGGCACGAGCTGCATATCGCTGCCATCAGGAAATCTCATAGTATGTCCAATGTTCAATGTCAGTCGTTTAGAAACAAGCAAAAAGGTTTTGATGTTTAACACAGAGAAGATGCAGCCCTTAAATACAACTTAACAATATGAGCGGTAGTTTTTGTGGTCTTGCTCGCTTTATTTTATGTACTTTGGTATAACCCTGAGGCTCTTTGGATATCTGCTGTAATTGTTTTTTGATTGTCATCATCATCTTTGAATCTGAAAACTGCCAGACAATTGCCAGATGCTATTTCTTCATTTTATTTCCTCCTCCTCCTCACCACCACGATATATAACTCCTGACTCATTGTGTTCTCGTTTTTTTTTTTTTGTTGTTCTTGTCTTTTGCCATCACCCACCGCCTTCTCTCTCTCTCTTCTGTCTAGCACATGTAAGATTTGTTTTTGTTTTCTCCCTCCGCCTGTGCGCAATGTGTCATGTAGTTTAATGCAGTTTTCCCATTTGTTGGAGAAGGAGCGCCTGTTTGGATGTGAAGAAGCTTCCCTGCTAATTCACATTCGGTCATAAAAATTGTGCTTTCAAAACAATTTAAAGATGCCCTGTGGAGTTTTCTTGGAAACAAACAAAAGTTATGTTTATATTCGCTGTTAACTCGCCAAAACTCGTCGTGTTTATCCCCTGTGATCTGAGAAATGTGTTGAATCCATTTCCTTCCCCATTAAACATTTGCAAAACTAAACTAAAAAGTATTTTAAATCCTGCATTGTGGGCCACCCGCAACAAAATGGGGACCCACTTATAAAAAAAAAAAAACTGCTCCATAGCGCTACTAGAGGTCACAAACTAAACAGGGAACCTTAAACCTCTACAACTCTATTCTGTCTTATTATGATGGCAGCTCCTGGAGTCTTTCGAGGATACTTTATCTAAGTATAGGTTATCTGTTACTGATAAGAAGAATTAATTAGTATCAAATTCCTGAATAGACGCAGAGAACAACCAGGCATAGCAGATCTGTGTGAGTGTGTGTGTGTGTGTGAGGAAGAAAGAGAGAAAGAAGTCCATGATCCTCATCCTCTTTTTGTGTTTTTTTCACTTTTGTCTGACTGTAAGTATTTATTACTCTTATTATGGCTATAGTTATGGCTATCACACACCCACTCCAGCCTCATATCATCGTGAGGAGGAATCCTAGGTTGTGCACTTTTCAAATACTGTCAGATAAACCTCTCATTTCTGTGGCATTTGTTAGTAATCTGCAAGTTTTAGAGTTCAGAAAGACGACAATTATCCAAAATCTTTATCTGTTTGTCAGAGGAAGGCACTTATACTGATTTTAAGTATAATTTGAGGGATTTAAAAGAAAGTAAAATAACAAATTGCTGCTTGTACAGAGTAATCTATGGGCATGAAATCAATTGTTTCCTTTCAAATTATCATCGTTTGAGATAATAATGGGTGTTTTCCAGATTGCAGTCTCTGCAACTGCCTCTTTCACAGCTTTCTTTCAGGGGTTCGAGATGAGCCAAACTTTTGTGCTGCGATAGATTAGTTCCTATTATGGTTAAATTGATGCTGCTAAAGATTTTTTATTTAAAAATAGAACACCTCATCAAAGTGGCTCACAGAGAGCTGCAACAGAGAAAACTGTTCCATCTGCACATAGAAAACCTTTTAGATTTTGAAGGAAAACCCCTTTCATACTATAAAACTGTCACTTTTAAAGAAATGATTGAAACAAAAAGTAGTGATATCAGCTATCAGAAAACCATTTTGTTCAAACTCCAGTTCCTGACATGGATTTAATTAGTTCCACACCATCCTGAGCTACTGTAGTGTACCGTCATGGCCTAGTTCTACCATCATGCCATCACGTCCCAGAACTGTTTTTCTCGGGCTATCAAGACTAAAACTAGGCTAAAACTGAGTGCAGTGCTGAACAGAAATTTTATGTGGATCATCATGGTTTCTTTTTTTTTTTTTTTCAGTCTTCAAAGAGGCTGGCGATGGTTGCGATGGCAGCATTAATCAATGCTGGTGGAAATGTACTGGGGAGCCACAGGAGATACTGGCACAGTAGTAAAACTGGGACATTGTCAGGCCCTGCAGCCATGGCTTTCCCTTTTCCTCTCTGAAAACACATTCTTTCATACATTAACCCTATTTTTCTCTTCATCAACACTCTCCGCCTCCCTATCTCGCCCTCCTTCCTACTTTTTTCTCTTTTGGCCCAGTCAGTATCCCAGTTCTGTTCAGTTCCATTGTGCTTTTTGGGAGTGACAAGAAAGAAAACAGTCTTGTTAAAGTGATTTAGAAATTACCGGTAATATATAAAATCAACAAATACCAGTGCTGTAATAGGAAGGAAATCATACAACTGCAGAGGCTGCTTTGACTACCTAAAATCTACCAACCACGATTTTATCAGCATTTTGACTTGATGAACTTTATATCTTCACCTGTATCTGTTCAGCATTTCGGTGACTCACTGTAGCTTTACTAAGCAGCCGCAAAATCAGCCAGTCGGCACATGTAATTGCACAGAAAAACATAGAGTTTAATCAAAGTTTAATTACGGCAGTGATGCGAGGAAGGCAGAGTTAAGATCAATGTTTAATTCTCTCCAGCATTTGTCACACACAATGGCTTGAAGACTTTCCCTTTCAGCTGAAAGTGGCAGGTATGTGTTTATCTAAAGTCACTAATTTGAGTGGTTTACATTGTCAGAGCGCAGTAATGCAAGTCAGATCCACTGCAGTTTCTTTGTTTCAAACACCAGACTTTTGGGAAAATAACTACACAGACTTCTCTGTTTTTGTGCAAGTGAAACTGTTTGGGTACATCTCAGTATTCTGCACAGTTTGCCCAACAGTCATCATGAGTGTTATAGACGGTGACATTCGCAAGACTCAAGAGACTGGGGCGACACCTGCATGCATCAGCTTCCTTTCAATAGCCTTCCATTTATAGCATTTGCAGCATAAGTTCACCTGTGGCTGTGATGAACAAAATTGTACGGTGGAGCAGGTTAAATGTCACTGTGGTGGAAAAATAATAAATTGTTTGAAAAATTCTATAATTATTTGGGGAGCAAACCATGATTGTCACAAGAAATGTCAGTTTACAGAACCATGTAAAGGCTTAAAGAGATTTTGGTAGTAGTGGCATAGCCTACTTTTTACATGTAGATACAGTTGGATCTAACAAAATGCAACCTCAATAATCACTTACACTTTTACATTTATTTTACATCTTGCAGAAATGTTGTGGACTTTATAATAATAAGTCTAAGAATGTGAGCAAGAAGATAAATCGTCTGCCCTTTGTAGCACATTTGCACTGCTCGTTATTTGAACTTGCAACACTGCACTTAAAGGACAAGTTTCCTCTCAAGAGATGCTCCTTTGCCCTCTCCATTACGAAACTGGCAGTACATCATAGCGGGAGAACACTGCTACACACCAGTCCCTCATAAATCCACTGAGAATGTGTGATAATGCCACCCTGTTTTCTTACCCTACTAACCTGGAGCCACAAAGACACCAAAAGCAGTTTGTCATTGCGGCATGGCACCGAGCACTTGAGTGTGCTTTGCATCTGGCGGTTTGATTCACAAGATTAGCCTCAGATATCATAGTTTCTTACCAAAATCACCTCTGTTTCAACTGTGTTACCATACAAAAACATAACTTTTACAAAATATACCCGAAACGAGATGTTTGCTTATTTGGCTGTAATGCACTCTTTTGCCCTGAAACTGTAACCCAATTGATGCTGCAATCTCCTGTAAAAACGTGAAATGTTTGTGAAAACGGTTTTTGCCCACACGAACTTGGCTGAAAATTGCATTTTTCTGCCTTTTCCAAACATATTCTCAGTATAAAGCGTAGTAGAGCGTACTAGCATAAAAAAGACAATATTTTGGATAGTTTAACAATAGTAGCAATCTTAGATTCGTGCTACTTTCTCTGCGGTTTTATCTCTGTGAAGCTGGGAAGTTTGAGTGTCTCACACTCACAGGAAGCTACACTGCTTTGTCGAGGCTTATATATATATTTTTTTATTTTATTTTAAATACAGGATGTTTTGCTGTGGTGGTCTAAATTTAAATTGTGATGCACCTCCACAGCACAGTTTAAAGTATGTATGGAACACATTCTTTCCACCCAAAGTGGCCAACAGGTTTGAATGCCATACTACCACTCACACAAAAATTCCCAGCAACTAGCCAGTGACCCACCCTGACTGGAAACTCTAAATTGGCTCTACTGTAAATGCGGAGCGCATGTGTCCAGCGCACATTGGCTCCAGCCTCGCATCGCCTTCAAACTGCGTGTTGCACTTGTGGCTGCATCCCAATCAGTGATGCTTCAACAGGTGTTTTGCCTTTGACAGCTGATCGACAAAAGCCCGCTGTGACCTCACTGCTTGGGGTGCGGTCAGAAGTGCAAGATGCTTGAAAATGTCACCCCGCAGAGAACGGTCCAGCAGCAGTTTTCATTCCTTTTATGAGTCAAGGCAATGAGGCATGAACTGAGGTGCGCTAATAGGGATGACTGGCAGGAGAGGGCAAATTAAAATATATCATATAAGTCATAAAATTGTAAACATAAAAGTAGAAATTGTCCTCCACTGACTAATGTCCACTCTGCAATTCTGCTGCTGCTGCCTCCTTGTTTTATTTCTTCTTTGTTCTGTGCACTGTTTCTCTCTCTTTTCTCTCCCTCTGGTTTTGAGTGACACTACAGTGCTCCTTTATATCTGCTGAATTCAGCTGCTGCAGCTTTTACACACACACACACACACACACACACACACACACACACATACACACATTCTCACACGCCTTTAAAGACATAAAACAATGTCAGCAGGAAGGCTTTTCCTAGCAGCCGCTTCTACTGTGTATTCTATGATCTTGGCTGTGTTAAAGGAAAACCTCTGCAGTCACACCTATTCAGTCACGCTCTCTCTCTCTCTTCTATCGCCGCCAGAAAATTGAATTTCTACCGCAGTTGTTCTCTGTGATGTCCCTGTCCCAGATAAGTCACTCATGTCCCTCGGTGCATGCATATAGACACACACATATGCAAACAAATAAACACAGTAGCTCTCAGCTGACGAGGGCTTTTTAAGGCCAACATTACTGTTTTGTTGACAATTGCTAATAGTATAGTGCTGATATTTAATATTTTCCAGTTTGTTCCTGGGCTAAAAGGTAGAAGTTCAAAGTGTTCTCCCCGGATTTGTGTTCTTATCAGGGTTGAAAAGCAGCTGAGTACAGAATTAGATTTAGAGCATACTAGAAGACACTGAAACTGAAACCCAAGGTAATACCAACAACTACTACACCTACTAATACCTGTTTGATATCTAAGTACAACAAAACATACAAATCAGACATTTTTGTAGAGAAATGGGAAATGAAAAATGGTCCCCTGCCAGATTCAAACCAGGCTGATTAAATAGTAGATTACATAGCATGGCACCCCATATTTACACATGCATTTAAACTAATTCAAGTTAACGTATTTCTATAGACGAATCTGGCGGCTGATTCATGTGTTGCGCTCTCAAGCACCGATGCCAGATTATAACCGAACACATTTACACTGACAGTGAAAGCAGAGATGTTTGGGTTGATCACGATCCAACAGATGAAGGTAGTCTGTGTGAATGTGGAAGTCAGAATGTGATCGAAACATGAGGATTTAATGGTGACTTATGAAACTTAAATTGATTTCACGGAGCAGAGGCTTGTGACTTTTGTTTTCCGTTTTTTTTTTCCAAAGTGTCAGTTTCTTTGTAGAGCAGCTGATAATAACAGTACAGCTCAAAGAAAGACAGCACAGTAGAGAACTGTCTGTAAAAACTGGACTTAATTTTGCTGAAAAGTGAAGTTTAGTAGATTATAAGCTGTATTTAAATGGAATATGATGACCGTGTTTTCAACGTATAACTGTTTTTACTTGATCTCTTGAACATATTTCTTGGTGAGATTCATATTTCTTTTTACATTAATGACAGTGTTAATTGGGTTTACAAGTGGGCATCACCACAAAAATGGCAACTTGGCGACTGCCGCCTGCAACCAGGATTTATCTCGTGTGGTATTGATTAATTCTATTTATTGCTGGAATGATATGTTAGTTAATTTTGAAGCCAAACATTTGCTGGTTCCAGCTTCAGAAATGAGAGAATTTCTGTTTTATATCACTGTACAGTGAATATTTTTAGGTTTAGGACTGTTAATTGGACAAAACAATGTATTTGGAAACATTGCTTTGGAATTTTGATGAGCATTTCTCAGTATTTTATTGCCCAAATGGTTAATCAATTAACGGAAAACATAACTCACTGATTAATCAGTGATGATCATTAGTTGCAGTATTAATTCTATTGTGTGTAAGTGAACAATCTGGGTCACATCCATCATATCAGACATCCTGCTTAAAATTGTGAACGGTGTCTCAGCAAACTGTGGTACAATGTGATGATGTTGTGCCTCCAGCAGTGAAGATTTACTCTACAGCAGAAGTTATTATATAATCTTGGCTTATAGAAAATATGTCACTTGCCATCTCATCTCACTGGCTGCTGTGTTTTTTTTGTGTTGATAAAGTTTCTGATTTAGCCCTAATTTAGGCTAAATTTGCTATTGTGTCATATCAAAATGGTAATGAATGAGTGTCAAGACACACATTTATATATGTATTGATTTGCTGTAAGTGTGTTGTGTTGAGCTCTTGTTGTTGAGGATAGAAACGTGTTGCTCCTGTAACGTCTCTGAACGCAGGGATTAGGACGCAAGATTCAGTGTGGCAGAAGTAAAAGGCAAAAGTTCTTTACTCGGTAAGCAGGCAAAGGTCAGCAACAGGCAATCAGTCAGTGAGGGCGAACAAAACAGGCAAGGGGCAGGCAGACAGGAACAGAAACAGAAAGGGGTCGGTGACAGGCTGGCAGACAACAGGAGCGAATGCTGGAACGCCAAGAGCAGGCAGTACATAAAACGATCTGGCAAAGGGCTGAGGGAGAGGGGCTGATACATATGCTGGGGCAGTAATGAGGGGATGGGAAGCAGGTGTGTAAGTAGGAAGGGCAGACAGGTGTTGGGACTGGCAGGAAAACAGGGGTTACTGCAAGCCAGGAGGGAGTGGCTGGATCTGGAATGACATCAGAGTTAGCAGTGCCAGGTTCAGACTACATGATATCAGCCTGACCCGACAGATGTAGGCTTTAGCGATGCAGCATCTGGGACTCCTCACGACGTCCCAACAAAAAGAGTGTGTCTGAATTTTTTTTTACCTTCTCTAGCCAAGTGCGACAACTTCCACAATAGGGGTGGGAATCACAGATGAACTCACGATACGTTACCATCACGATATTCTTCCCATGATAACGATGTATCACAACAAAGACGATTCTGTGATACACGATATATCACAAAGAAATAATCTATGATATATCACCATATCTGTAACTGAAGAAGAAAGAAGTGGTTAGTTTTCTTGCATTTCTTTTTCGTTGTAACATATAATTGGCATCCATCTGACCATCACCAGTCTCTCCATAAGGAAGCAAAGAGAAGTGGCGCTCTGGTAGCGGTAAGCTAAAGTAGCTGAATCAATTCTGAGGAGTCAAAAACCAGCGTCGAGAGAATGTAAAGGACATGACGGAGTATACAGAGTAATGAGGTTGGAGATACATGATAACAGTCACTGTTATGTATTTTTTAGACAACATATGGGTTAATGTTTCCCTCACTCTACATATTTTCATGTTTTTTCCCCCATATCGTGGAGACAGTAATTATTTTGGTTGTGTAAGTATAGTTACGCATAAAGCTGACTGACATTCCTATTCGCGGACATTCCCAGCCACAAGCTGTACATACTCTCAGAAACCACCACTCTCACACACCTACACACATTCAGAAGACAATGGTTCATGTCTAACTGGCATGATATGTTGCATTCAGACACATTCAGCACACACCGGGCTGATTGAGCAGTCTGTAACAACAGATGGCTCTGAACCCTGCAGATGTTTGTGTGTGTTGCTGTTGTCAGTCGTGAATAAAGATCTCTTGTTTTTCATAATTGAATCTTATGACTGGCGTGTGGCTCATGAGGCAGAACGACACACAAACACACACACACGCACACACGCAGATAAAAATTGTTTTTGTTTTGATTGGTTGTCCTTGGTGTCTTCTTTTGCTTCGACACACACCAACAGACACTGATTCATAAGCTGCTGGTGGTCCGCAAATGGACAGGTGGGGCAGCCTGATGGTCTACAGACATCTGTGTGTGTATGCGTGCAAGTGTGTGTGTAACATTTGGAGCCAGTCTGGTTTATGCTTGCTGGGCTGCGGCTTCCCTCTATGTGGTATCTGAGCTGCCTCTGTGTATGTGTGTGTGTGTGTGTGTGTCTCCTTAGCCTCCTCTGTTTGACCTGCCATCTGAATGAGGTATTTCACAGCGCAGTCCCAGAAAGAGCACAGTGAAACATAATGAACTGAACCAATTTAATGTCAAATAATGATAATAAGCTACTCTGTCAATCCCTGTGAGGAAGTTTTTACTTTTCTAAAGGTCAGAGACTGAAAAGCACTCAGGATACAGCATCTTGCTAGAGCACTACAGTGAGGAGGACAACAAAAATTGGCATAATTGATCAACAAAATAGCTGACGATTACTTTCTTGAAACTCCAGCGATCAATTAATCGACTGATCACTTCAGCATTAGCCCAGACTAAACAAAATTCAAGAAACCCTGCACTGCATACGAGTTGATGACACTTCATTTTATTTCACCTCATTTCACTTCCTCACTGCAGCTGACCAGACTGAAGGCGCTTTTAGACCGTGTGACAGCAACGATTTCACGCTGTGCGAGACGGCTCAAACGAAATCTCGCTCGCAATCTGTGTCAGAGTGTACGATATCAATTTTGAGGCGTGTCAGATGAATGTGTGGTGAATCGAAGCGCTGCGATGTAAATAGAAAAAAAGTATATGAAGGTGGCGGCACGTCATCTGGTCGCGTCATCCATCTGTGCCGCTCATATGTTTTGAAAACGCAGCAATGCATGTCGATCCATGCTTTTTGGTTTGTCTGTGCCGTGGATGTATTAAAGAGAACGAGTGCTTTTATTTTGTTTTGTTTTGTTTCACCGAGCTTTATTCAAAAATAGGAGGAAATGTCACGTTCGTCAGTGTATTAATGAGTTATTTCATGTTGTTTTCTGTTTGGTCGATTTGTCTGTCGGGTCGTAGCAGCCGTCACATTGTGGACGTGTCTCACAGTGTAATCTGGGACCATTTAGGATTGACGACCGAAGATTTCACAACGTTTCTCTATGCCTCAATTGAACTAATCCAGTTCAACCTATTAGAATTTGATTACCATAATTCCACTGAAATTCTGCCCTGTGCTATAAAATTGGGTTAAATTCAACGTAATCTGATTCAGCCTTCTTTAATTCACCGCCTTCTATCCCTACTCACTCAATATAGTCCTGATTTGTCCAATATAACGCAGTAATGCAGCATAATCAGTTTTAAACCCACATGAGCCAGTTCAGTTCTATATAATCCCATTTCAGTCTAGTATAATCTGGTTCAGACCAGTTCAGTTCACATGGTGAAGATGTGAATGTGTTTTTTGGTCCCAGCAGGAGGCAAAATCTGTCTCTCGCCTTCTCTCTGTGTGAATGAGGTTATGATTGACCTGCTAAGTAGACAGATGGAGGAAGGTGTGTGTGTATCTGCATGTGTCCGTCTGCAGATAACACCTTCCCATGGCTTTGTGGTTTTGGCCAGACTATTCACACACACAGGCGCACACACACACACACACACACACACAGGACCTCTTATTCTACTTCGGTCACTGTGTCTGGCCACAATCTCTGTCCATATAAAGAAAATATAATACACGTTATATACAGTGTGTGTGAGAGAGAGAAAGAAAAGAAATAAGCCGTAATCCTTGTTGGTTGAGTTCACCTCAGACCGACTGAACCACAATTATGGCAACAATCGACTCCCCACGCTGTATTTTTGGCTGCATGTATGTGAGGCCCCGAGGTTGAACTCCTCAAAGTTTATGTTTCAGTCTTTCAGTCTGTTTGTTCGGGGAAGTTTGAGGTTGTTGCAGAGACACACAGAGGCAAAAAGAGAAAGAAAAACAAGAGATAGAGAAAGGTGGAGAGACTTTCGGTAGAGGTTTGGTTCGATGACCTAAACTCCCCCATTTCTCTCTCTCTCTCTGGGGCCTCGCAGCTGCTCTCAGCTGTCCTATAGTAATGATGTCAACAAGCAGCTGCAGCCTAGTGATGACATCGACAAACCCTTATACCCCACCCAGCAGAAACTCACATGCACTGATTTTTATTTTGAGTAAAAATGCCTAAAATGACACACCCAAATTAAAAAGGCTGAACCACAGGGATTATATGCATAAACAAGGTCTTACCAGAAAGGAAACTTCCCAAAGTTTTTTGTGAAAGTGTCAGAAACACTCGCGGTGATACAGAAACAAAGCAGAAAGTCTTTGAAGTCAGTAAACCGAAGAAGAAAATGATTTTTGATATGGCATGTTTAGGCATCTCTGGTGTGAACTACTTTATGAATACATTTAAATGGAGGCTATTTTTGTAAACATAAAGTCTTCCTGAGTATGGTAATACCATATGTGTCCATGTTTTACAAAAGGAGTGTGATATAGTGAGGCAAGAGAGGGAGAGTTGGCCAACAAGCAGACACTGGCGCCCTTGCAGAATTAATGAGGTTAAATTTGGCTATTAAAGAATTGTAACCAAGATATGTTCTGACATTTTGCAGTTGAGAAATGAACTTCTCTGGTAATGATGTAATGGCTATTTATTGGCAACACTACTTGAATATGCATTTTTTTCTGACATTTAATGGCTCACAGCAGGTCTAGTTTAATGTGATATAAGTGAAGTAATTAATTAAATACTTACGTCTGCCTGTGAGATATTTTTTTTCACAGCAACAGTCTAGAGAAAGATGATTAGAAGTTTTACCAAAAATCTCCCACATTGTTTTTTTTTTTTAAACATTTTAACTTAATAACTGAGCTGAAGCCATTTGACTAATATTTCCTCACATAAAGTTCTAACTGTGTCCTCTCTTCAACCAGTATTTTAAGTCTGATCTTATTTAGCAGCACTTTATGCAAATCAGATGAGCTGCGGCCGGGCTCATTTGCATATGTAGATTATACCATGCTAAACTGAAAAATAGTGGTGTCTCTGGTGGTAATTTGCAGAAAACTTAATAAATAGCCCCCTATGTCTAAAGGGCAACTTAACTGCAGCTAAAAAATGTTGTTTATGCTGACCTCCAGTGGTTTATCTTCTCACCTTGCTGCAGTGATGCAGAAGTGTACTCCAGGGTGTGTCAGTACACCGTGACATCACTGTTGGATGGGTTACAGGTGCACTTGTGACCACACCCAGTAACACTTATGAGTGTGGTGTAACAGACTTAACACAAAGCCCCTGAGAACATGGCGTAAAATCTTAAGAATGTTTCAATCATAATAACTAGTCATGACTAAATAAGCAACAGTCAAAGTTAAAAATAACAGAAAAATAATAAATCAAACAACAAAAACTGTTCTAACTTTGGCAGAAAGTTGTCTGTTTATGTAAGATCACATATCTCATTAGAGGCTGATTGAGAAAATACATAAACATTCTAATCAATTAAACAGTTAAAGTCCCACTCCACTCAAAAGTTTGACACTAGAAGGCTGTTTTCACATTTATCTGCTGAAGGGGGAAGGCTTCTCGGCTCACTTTAAATCTGATACCTACAAGCATGGTTTGTGACATCACAACTAGTTTGGAAACCAATCCAGGTCCAGTATGCAACTTACACAAGTGTGATGTGGAAACTTGAAGCCTCGACTGCACATACACTGAGAATGAAAGTAGGAGACATCTTGCGACCAGCAGTTTAACTTTTGAAACAAAAAAATATTTGCATTTACATAGATTATAGATTTTGCATTTGATGAGGTAATTAAATTATTTTGCTGAAAAAACATTAGACTTGAATTATTATCCGAAGCAATTTCAGGTCTGGAGGGAATCTTTAAATATCTTAAAAATAACTTGATAACATATACAAGCAGAAAAACGCTGAGAAAGTTTAGATTATATGAACAAAAACAAAACATTCAAACCTCAATCTAAAATTACTGTCAGTAATTCAAAGTTGTGCTCTTACCCAGTGTCCTAAAATAAATGAGTAGAAAGGAAGCCCATTGTGCTGAAGAGCTGTAAGTGGGAATTAAAGGGACGGTTGCTGGTGAGAGGGGGGGGGGGGTGTACTGTAAAGTTTAGGCTGGCCCGAAGCTAGTGTGTGTTTTGATTGTAAGGATTTCTTTGGATTTAGCGTTTAGGGACCCTATCACCAGGCTGATTGGAAACGCATCCTCCAACCATCTGCCTTCTCCATCTGACAGCACAGCCTGCTCCTTCCCTTCTCATTCTTTTTCCTTTTTATACACTTTATACTCCTCACATGTATGTTTCCCTCCCCACCCATCCTACTCTCTCACCACGAAATGTTCCTCCAATGTGTTCTCTATATAATGTCTGCACATTATCCCACGACTGAAATACAGTATATTAGGGTGTAATTTACATTCCATTCCAGATGAACCAATGCTTGGCTTCCCACAGAGGAAAAGAACATTTTCTCATTAGCACATTTTTGACCATTACTGAGGCAATGGAGAATGAACGAGGTCCTAAACCTCAGTGTGCATTCCTTTGTGTGAAATGGTTCAACAGATAAACTCCATCTACGCTAACCTCTGTTGTAGTTATTGTTAAATGTAGCCTTTTTATCAGTTAATGCTGCATGTTTTTCAGTCAATTAAGACTTTTTCTCTGATATATGCAGCCTCTGAGTGACCCTTCAAGTAGCTTTTATGGCCGTACAATGTCAACATCTGGATCCGTTTAGCTCATTGCAAAACATAAATTGGTTTGTTTTTAATTTTTTTTTTTTTTTTTTATAGTAAAGCTGACTACAAGCTCCAAAAGCCCACAAGTGCAATTTGTATTGTAGTCTGCCTTTAATGAAACGACAGAGAAAAAAACCCTTGTTTATTTGGCCTTAATTTAAATGACTTTATTGGTGTTATTGGTGGATGAGAAGAATTGCCAACTTTACCAGTGGAAAAACAGAGATTCAGGCATTTTCTTGATTTTCCACAAGCTACATACATACATTTGCCAATAAACAAATCAATGTTAAATTACCAGATGTTTTAGATTGTTTTGATGTTCACTCGCATATAACAGATGCCCTGTTTCCAAGTAAATGCAACAGCGTTCCTGTATCACAACTTCATCCCTCTTCTCCTTTATCATTCATTAATGCGTCTTATCTAGTTCATTTTAAATTGTGACGCCTATCAAATTCATTTTTTGTTCTTTATTACTTATCAAGTTCCTTTATTACAAACTCTTATCAAGTTCTTGCATTAGTCGTGACTCTTATCAAGTTCCCTGTCTAGTGAAATGCTTCCAAGAAAATTGAAAGACACACTCTGTGTATCACAGATCTGCAGCCCTGGCCTTCAGGGTTTGAGTCCTGTTAATAATAACAATGTTCTTACATGCATGCATGAGTCAGTCTATGTGCCTGCCATGCATAAAGCTGCACTCATACAGGAATTATCCACCACATCCAGCAGTCGCTTTCACCACCGAAGGATGGACCTTCAGGGCTACAGAAAGCTACTTGACTGTGTAAAACTTGAAAACAGAGTGAGCCTTGACTGAGCTTGCTGAATTTGAAAATCTTAAAGTGCTCTACTGGTTGGTTCATTAAAAACACTCTGCACCTGTTTATTTTATATTTGAGATAATGCAGGTTAGTCTTATGTAATAACAACGGTGTATTAGTGACGTATTGACATTTGTTTTTCCCCTCATGCTAATGTTTGCGTGTTTGCATACTCGTGTGCATGTAAAAACAAAACAAAAAAGCCCAGTTTCTTGTTATAATGAGAAAAATTCGTTTTGAGAAAGTTTTGCGATAAAGTCTTGTTATTACAAAAATGTTTCCTATAAATAATTTAGTATCTAATAACAAGAAAAGTATGTTATTAGAACATGAAACTACATTGTTGTTGTTTCTCATTATAACAAGAAACTGAGCAAATATTTTTTGTCTGGCTGCTGTACCATTGCACCCTGTAATATACAGTGTTTTATGTTTTGTTTTTGATTGAGGAGTTATGTTTTTCCGCCGTAGACAGACAGGGAGAGTCACTGACAGCTGCATGCATGACTGAAAGACTCAGTGGCTCCATGAGAGAGAGAGCTAGACACGTACAGGGGAACAGAGAGAGAGGAGGAGGAGGAAAGAAAGAGCAGAGGGTCAGGTTTCTCTCTCCCTGTCTCCATCAGTGAGGCGTTATCTGACCCACCGTGGCCTTATACATCTGTCCTCCTTGCCTCCGTATCTGCTTATCTATGTTCAATGTCTCTCTCTCTCTCTCTCTCTCTCTCTCTCTCATTTTCTCTCTCCTCTCCCCAGTAGGAGGCTTCCTACCATCCCTCTCATCTGGCCCACTTCCCGATCACACTCCTCTATAGTGCATGAGTGTGTGTGTGTGTGTGTGTGTGTGTGTGTGTGTGTGTGTGTGTAAGAAGGATCGTTTCTGACTAAGATGTTTGCCAAAATAAAGGTTTAATCTCCTTTAAAAAGAATTATAACCTATGCGTGCACACACACACACACTGACACACTCACACCGACACACACACGTTTACTTAGGTCAGTTTTGGGGACATTACATAGACTTACATTAATTTCCTGAAGACTTATCTTAACCATAACCACAACCGCTCACCTAACCCTAATCTTAGCCTAACCCTAACCTCTCAACCACTGACCCAAAAATCAGCTTTTTCCCAACTGGGGAGGCGGCTTTTGTCCTCAATTAGACAAGCCGTCCCCAATTAACTGGTCTGAAATGCGTCCCCGAAAGTAGGATAAGTCAGATCCACACATACACCCTCACATGGAGTTAATCTGCTTCTTAGCATCACCAAATCCAACTATTTTGAGAGAAACAAATCCACTATTCATTGGAGCAATTTCAACACAGATGGACAAAATACCATGAACACCTTATTTTACAGTATATTGTAATCCTTCACAAAGTTAATGTTTATTTTAAGATTGCCATATATTGTAATGTATTCCCATTACTTCTTCATTACATCTTGTCTGGAAATCAAGCAGATCTGTTTGTCCGGTGTGACGCGGGCTCGGATGACGAGTGTGTGCATATGTGCCTCTGTCTGTATATAACAGCTTACAATGATTATTCTGTAACTCCCTCATCCTCTTTTTTTGCCTATTTTAATATGCCAATGGTTTGCTTTGTAGTTTAAAGCTTTGAACATCATAAAGTTATACATCGCAGACAGTAAAAGCAGACTACAACATTTCATTTATATCCACTGATACTAATCAGACAAAAGTAGGCGATTGTACAGGAAGTGAAGAGATTTATCAGTGTTAATGTTAAAAAGTCTCAAAAATTGGACCAGATGAACCGTTGTAGCAAGATGCGTTTGCGTGTTGCCATGTGCATATCTTTCTCGTACTTAAAAAAATCAATCCATGAGGAATATAAAACAACATGCGAGAATGTAATTGAAAAAGAACATCAAACTTGATCTCCTTTTTTTCATCGTCTTGTACTTTATCTCTGTGAAACCGAAATCTCATTTAACTTTCTCTCTTTCCCCCCCTCTGTCGCACTGAGCCGATGTAGAAAAAGACTACATCCACCCCCCTGTTCCTGAAAAACGCAAATACTGTAAATATTTGATGATCGATATATATAATTCAAATCCCTATGTGATGAATTATGCACTGTCTGGTGGGATTTGATGAATATTTGTCTTGTTAGTGATAGCTCTCTCTCTCCCATCTTCAGCCACTGAGCGACTCCGTGCGTGTGTGTGTGTGTGTGTATGTGAAGGGAAATGATAAGATAAACCGAATAGACAGAATAGTGAGTTTAAATACTCACTTCAAAAGTAACAGAATTATGTATGACTCCCTGGAGCAGTAATTTTTACACTTCTTATTAATTATAAATAACAAGTGGTGTATTTACACACTTCTTAATATACATTTTCTGTTTTATTTCCAAAACCAGCTGTTTCATTTCATCTTCTAAAATTAGGTTGTCAGTTGAATCTCTTTTTAGTGATCAGGAACCAAAATAAAGTTGTGATGTTTTTGTCCTTTTACTGCAGAGGAGAGTATTAAGAACACACAAAAAAGAACAAGATCCAAAGAAAAACAGCTTCAAGTTCAGGCAAGTATTTACTGTGGGTGATGAGAAAATAATGGCCTTCAACATGTTTTGTACTTTTTTGGTCAGAAAAAGCTGCATTACATTGTTTTTTTTTGTTTTTTTTAAATTAGTTAATTCATTTAATTAACGGGGGAAATAATATGCAATGGCAGCATGTGACAAAATACCCTGTAAAGATACTGTTGACAAGTCAGTTCAGTCCAGCAGCTGGGATGGTTGAATGATCTGAACAGCTGAAGATACGTGTGGGTGCACACACACGCTCCCACACACGTACAGTGCGCTAACTGTCTGGGGTTATTACCAGGTCAAATCAGGAGTGAGTCAGGAGAAGGTCAGGGAGGAAGCCACATTTTTGTTATGCAATTAACAAATAAGATTAACTGAACAGACTCTGTGTGCTTGAATGACTTGCATGTGTGTCTTCCTGTCTGAAATGGTTGGTATTAATGACTGTATATTGTATATCTGTGAATACTGCTTGTGTGTGTGTGTGTGTGTGTGTGTGTCTGTGAGTGCGTGCTCACAGCAGAGTAGTGGCCCACCCACCTAATGTGCCACCTGATCCAGCCCACCCCTTGGCCCCTAAAGTCATTACACGCTGCTACCCAATCCCTCTCTGTCTCTCAGTCAGCTCTCTAGGGACTCAGACACATGTGGCACCTCGCACGCGCACGCACGCACACACACACACACACACACACGGTTCTGTAGACAGCTTTAATTATCTTAAGAACAATAATACTGTTACAATATTAGTAATCATGATAATTAATAGTAATATTATCTTGGTAGCTATAAAAATAGGTGGCTAGAGGAGCAAAAGGGGTATTATTGATAGTATTATTTCAAAATATTATTAAGTAAATATTTGTGGTCGATTCATTTTTAAATCAGAATATGTTTAAATGCAGATTCCATACACATGTAGGTCTTTGGTCTGGTTTAAGGCGGGAACATTATAGTTATAGTATAGAAATTTATAGTTATGATTGTGGGCATGAATGCAGTGTTATGACCCATCTCAGGAAGTCACAACAGAAAAGGAGAGCACATGATGGCAAATATTTAAACAAAGAAACTTCAGCAAAATAACCAAATTAGACCACATTAAATCAGATTAAAGGTAAAATTATATCTATAAAAGGTATGAGATGTGGAGATCAGTGCGTGAGGTGCGTGATGTATGAATAGCAAGTGTGTGTGTGTGTGTGTGTGTAGGTGTTGTCAGGTGCATGAAAGCAAAATAAATAATTAAAGCAACATAACTTAACCAAACCAAAGTGGGTAACTGGAGGGGAGAGCAGAGAGAGCTCCCTCAGCAGCAGCGTGGCAGAGAGAGAGAGAGAGAGATGAATGCCTGCTGCAGCCAGATTTAAATAACCTGGAAACAACGTGGGCCCTCAGGTATTCCAGGTCATTATAAAGATCACCTGGAGAACAATGAGAAATGCAGATTAATACCAGAACAAACCCCAAGAGGACCATCATTTGTATAAAAATTATTTTAAACATGTTTGATTGTTACCACTGGAATAGGACATGTCAACATCCGTGTGACATCAGCGAGACAAAATAATCTAAAAATGTCAACAAAAAAAAAGCAAACAACTGGTAAAACAGTGCAGTGTGACATCAGCGAGAATTATTTTATTATCAAATTCACCTCACTTTTGTTAAGTTCACACCATCAACTGTTAACTCTCTCTGCACAATTCACAGTCCTTGTTGCCTCATCTGTGTTTGCACCATCTCATCTGAACCTGACATTTTTTACACGTTTTCCTTTCCTGTGCAAATTACAGCGTATATATATATATATATATTACCAAGACCAACTGTTTCTGAAGGATGTCTGTTTACAGGAGCTGGTGAGAGTTTGGGTCTTTTTGGCACTTTGGGTGTTGCCTAGCAACGCAACTCTAATCATAGTCTACTTGTGGTCCGGTGTATTGTCATCTTTACTTACTCATTCATTCAACATGCGCTCCTTTCGATTGTAGCTGTCAAGATTTAAAAATAAATCTGTGCATGTTGGTGGAAATAATAATTTTGTGTGAGGTGTCTAGTCTTTGTTGGTTTTGATAATATTGAGGTCTGATGTGAACTTTAAACACAGAGATAAAAAAGACCATATTAAAAGCACAACACGCTTCATTAGCTGCTTGTCATTTCATATCTAGTCTCTGAAACAAAAGGAAACAAACACTGAGTGGGCGTGGGTGTCTATTCTGACAGCGTTTATAATTATTAGAATCATTTGATATAGAGTTGTGAACCGTGTCAGCAGACTCATTAGGACGTTTGGTTTTATTTCACTACTTCACTTGTTTGTGTGACCGGGATCTATTGCACACATTCTCCTGTCAAGTTTGTTTAAATCCCAACTTCTGCATAGGAAGTAGCACATACATCTTTGAAATTCTCTTTTTTGTGCATATGCAGTGTTTATAAATTAGCTCCCAGATGCATAATGTGGCACTTCTCATTGTTTTGTGTCCACATTTAGGCTCATTACATAAGTGCTTTTTCATTGCTTTTCCTGGAGATAACTTGGCAATCAAATTTCATTTTGGCATTCTTCGTATTTTCTTCCCCCAAGGACACACATTCTGTAGATAAACTACCATGTTTTCCCAACTGCTACATCTATCCCCCTACCCCCCACCCCTGTTTTACTATTCACTGTCATCTCCTGTAGCGCTCTCCCTTCATCCGGCTGCCAAGAGAGATCCCTAAGACACACATATACACACACCCACACACAGCCTTGAATAGACTTGAAACCAAAAGTGTAAATGTTGATATAGAGAAATTATTCTTTAAACAGAGAGGAGAGAATGAAAGCCACAGTGATAGAACAGTGAACAAGAGAGAACTAATGCTTCAAAACAAAAGCAAAACAAATAAAAATCACACCACCTGAAGCTGCACTCTACTCAGTTATATCTTTCTTTGTACAGTTTCACTGAAGAATGAGCTAAATGCAGTGACAATGGCTTATCACCACTAGAGCTGTCACAATAACTGCAATATTGCAATACCGCGCTATAGACAAGCCAACCGCCAACCGAATGCGTGTATACTGAATGTTCGATGGCTCACCCTGTCTGGTCTGACTCAGGTGGCTCCCTCAGTCTGGTCTGGTGGCTCCTCAGGCTCTGGAGGATCCCACCCGCTGTGCGCAGAATCCTCTGTTGGAGCCTCCCGCAGCTAGCATCCAGGCTAACAAACTAAACTGGTGCCCAGCCCTCGTAACAGAGCTGGGCTTGGGGTGAGCTGACGGGGCGTCGGTGCTGGTGCTCAGTAGTTAAAAACATGTGTGTATGAATATTTTGTCTCAGTTATATGTTTAAACTCTCCCGAATCACTGGGTGGCTAAGCAGTCTGCCATTTGACCTGCTAGGAAAAGTAGTTTTCCACCAACCATACAATGTAAAGGCACGTCAAGCCATACTTCATTCATTAATCCCATGTTAAAGGGGACTCAAGTGTAGGCCAACATCATTTCCTGCCACAACACGATTTAAAGTTTTTTCCATGTTCGTCAGGTAGTTCTGCTCCATTCGGCTGACACATAATCAGACTGACATACCTCGATTTTTCACCCCCCCCCAAAAAAAGGCGCTAATACTGCATATGACCGCATACCACGCTGTTGAGCCACCCTAAGTCACCACAGGGGAAATTCCTTCACCGCGACCGCCCTAATCACCACTTTACCTTGCAGGCCTTAATAACTGGCTCCCTGTCAGTGCCCCATTGCTTCAAAAAGGTCAGTCACCGCCCCTTGCTAAATGTGAACGCACCAATCAGAGCAGTTTGTGCCACATGATTAATGAATCCCACATAGGTCACGACCTTTTCCTAAGTAACTGCAGAAATAAAAGCAGTGTGGGTGTGTGTGAGATGTGTAGGTGTAATAGGCAGGGAGGCGGCGGAGTCTATGACTTGATATATGAAGAGTAATGGCTAGTAGGGCACTCACCTTCCTAGTACATCAAGATAGATATGGAGCAGTGCAAGGCTGTGTGTGTGTGTGTGTGTGTGTGTGAAAGAGAGAGAGAGAGAGAGAAAGATGGGGAGATTTGGGATTCTGTGTGTGTGTGTGTGTGTGCGCACGTGTGTGTGCGTGTGTGTGTGTGTGTGTGTGTGTGTGTGTGTGTGTGCACGTGTGTACAAATGTGTGTGTGTATGTGACAAATGAGAGCAAATGGGACAAATGAGAGCTGAAGATGTCATTAAATCAACAGCAAGGCTATACAATCCAGACCACACATACTCACTCACACACACACACACACACATACTCACACACACACTCATCGAGTCTGAGCCATCATTAGCATTTCAAAGTAACAAGGTGCAGGGAGGCACAAAATTATGCATTTTGTGCACTTTGTAGATTTGCATAAAGACTGGAAAATACTGTTTACTTTTCCACAGAGAGCAGATTTGAAATGGCCCAATCATTCCCACTGTATCATCAATGCCGACTCACTCGCTCACTCACTTACTCACTGACATATTTACTGACAGTATTTCTATTGTTTTTTGTTATAGTGTGCTCATAAGTGCTAGTTGCATTTTTCCTCTGCCAAAAAAGTTGTAAAGAGGTTGTTTACACCCATTTGTTTTCTTTGTTGACATCCATGTAACTGCAATATCCTCAGTTTGAGTCTTGTCTGGGAGTTTTATCAAATACAGTACAGTGATGTTTCAGCAAATGCCCATATTGACATATTTTCAAGTGTCAAAGCCCTCTAGCGGCTATAGGAGTTATTGTACAGGAGCAAAGGAGGGAGTCGGGTGAAGTTATAGAGACACAAAGTCAGCAGAGGGAGGAGTTTAGGGTGCATTGATGGGTCAACAAAAGGACGCAGTCAATGTTGGTTTCTTTTTTAAGCATGACCTCAATCGTTCCGTAAACTTAACCAAGTGGTTATTATTGTAACCATGGCGACAAAGGTCCTTTAACCTTAACAGTAATTTCAACCCAAACCACCATCTTTCCCTAACCTCAACCTTTTCTACCAGGCGCCCCCATTTTTGTGGACAAGGACAAAAACCTGTGCCCAAAATGAAAAGGGTTATTGTTCTTCAACTGTTCTGATTACAGTCATTATAGTCTAATTTCAAAGGTAAGCCCTTGAATTTTACAACCAAAAAGCCAGAATGAGTATAAGTGATCCTGAAAATAGTTCCAACAAGGCTAAAGTGCCCCCATCATATAACTCTTAAGAGTTGTCCAGGGGATAATTTAGCCCCTTTTCACACACACACATTGTTAACCCAGGGTTAACCTAAGCCCAGGGCTATATGATTCACAATGTACGTCTACTAGCTCTGGGTTAAATGTTTGTTTTTTAGTTGAATTTCAGGGATAACCCCACAAACTTGGGGCTAACCCTGCTCTGGAGCCCAACAAGCCCTAGGCTAAAGTTGGGGTTAGCCCACTTTGGAATGTGCTACGATTGTGCCAGTATGAGAGCTTTCTTAGCCTGGGGCTAACAGGTCTCTTAGCCTGGGGCTTAGGAGATTCTGAGAATGATTTTAGCCCTGGGCTGAATGCAGTGTGAAATGACCTAGAAAGATTTTGTTGTCATATTGTTTGATATTTGCGACTGACTGAATGACATCACTTGTGACCACTTGTCACCAGTCGTTGAGTGTGTTGTCTGTGTGATTATTCAGTCATAAAGTTTATGCTCTTTCTTGACTGTCAAAGACTAAAAACTGGTGTCAGTCAATGGAAACAATCTTTATGTGTGGTTTGTCCAGTCTGTGTTGGTTTCAGCTAGTCTTCAGGTTTGTCCCCAGCTTCACCAAACCTTAAAGAGCTGATATCGTGGAAAACAAGAAAAATGAGCTTTTGGGTGGATTAGGGTGATGCTGGGGGCTCTCCTATGCTGGAAAATTACTATATTCTATTTGAAATTTTGAGAGTGAGCAGTGTTGAGGCTGAACTCATTACTACATCACACCCAACAGTCAAATCAAACATGCAGGAAGCTTTAGCACGAGGCCACCGCCGCCCAGCGCTACGCTGAGTGCATACATAACTTCTGTTGTCGAAGTTTGCATTCAGCTGGATGACGAGCTCATTAATAATGCCAATTTTATGTAAATAGCTTCCGAAACACGCTGCTGGAGGACAGAGGGAAATCTGGGCTGTAAAGAAAGATGGGTTTAGAGAAATCTAAACAACTTTTGGTGAATAAAATGTTACAGATATGTTTAAAATAGACTCAGTATTTATAAAAATGAGTCAAAAAAGGCCATGATACCAGATCTTTAACCATAGCAGCGTTGTCAGATCAGAAAACGCTTCTTTGTGAAATAGTAATTTTTAATGTTTCGGGAAGCACCGGTAAATGATGTTGTTGTGTGTGTAGTGGCATCAGATTAGAAAAAATGTTTTGGAGGGCACAGGCAAGCAACATATTTTGTTGTTTAGATAGGAAGACTTGCTGGTATCTTCCCATGTGCAACGAGAACCTTTACTGTCAACCATCTACTGAGGTCAAAAGTTCCTGAAAAGGTAACAGACAAATTGTCTGAAATATGGGGACAGATTCAGTTTTTGGTTTTTTTCTTAGCCATAACTCTTGCTGCATTCAAGTGCTTTGGGAAGCACCTGCCAACCAGGACTTCCAAGTCTGCTACAAAACAGTGTTGCCCTCACATGCTATACTTTGATAGAAATCAAGCCAGGAAACGAACACATAAATTATTACCCAAAGCTGCTGCTGTGTCATTTGGAGAATTGTTCAGTGTTGGTGAAAGTTTGCCTTCTTAAAGGGTGCTCTCTACAGTCTACTTAGTTGTATGTAGATTCTTTAGAAGTCCTGTTCAGAATTTTTTTTTCAGTTGCTTTCTTCAGACCATACTTTTCAGAATCACTAGCTATGTACTTGAATTATTTTATTTAGGTGCATCAAAATCCTTATGGAACACTGAAAACTTTACATATAAACACTTAAACAGCCTTTTGAAGACTTGAGGACTGGCCAAAACATCTTCAGTTCTCAAAAATGTTCAAAAACTCTTCAGTTCTAAAACTCAAATTGATTTCACAAAGATAGGAGTACAAGAGTACATACACCTACGCAGCAGAGCAGAGAAAAAGTACATTTTAGTACAGTTTATGTCGGTACGTGTCTTCTTCTGTTCACTATTTTTTCTTTCTATTTCTTCATCTATCTTTTGTCTTCCAGGAACCTTGAGAATATTCAGGAAACATTCAAGTTTTAAACAAGGTTTAATACTCACCTATCATGAGTTGAGTTGATCCTGTAAACTCTCTTCGCCAAGACCTAAGATGATTACTGTTTTTAATTGTCTTGCATCCAGTTTCACACAGACTTTTTCCATTTGCTCACTTGAGACTGAATGTTTTGATTTTTGTTTTTGGATCAAATCCTTTAGAACTCTTTTTAGCCGTTGAAGGCAACCCATAATCCAATTTGATTCAGCTCTGTCTCTATACAATAGAGTGTATTTATTCAGTTGCTATTTTGCCAATAGTTGTAAAAAAGCAGCTTTAGAGGGAATATCCATTTGATGTGTAGAGAAATATGTGTTATTGACTATATTTTCATTAAATCTCCTTAAATATTTGTGAGACCCTTACCGGTCACGTATAAAACTGGATTGTAGCACATGAAATACAATATAAATACATGTTAAATTTAGTGGAGTACCCAACCAAATGGAAATGAAAGTTCAAGTGTTATTTTCTTAGGTGTGATTTTACCAATTAAGCAGGACAGAAATAAAATTGTCAGATTTTGTGCAGCTGTGTTTGCTTTGAAAACACAACCACAGAAATTATAGACTAAAACACAGCTCACTAAAGACAATTATGTAGGGAGGTGCCAGTGTGAATTTTGATGTGTTGCACAACCTGCACCTCAGAATGTTCTGTTTATTGGAAAAACAGATGCTGAGAAATCTGTGAGTGTCTCGTCGTTCACAATATGCGATTTTGATTGTCATCCTCCTTTCCTTGTTTTAACATTTTTCTGTTACTGGATTATTTGATTCTTTGTCGCTCATATCTTTAGGCTCTCCACCTGCTTGCAAATCAAAGGTGTTTGCCTGGGTTTATCAGCAGGCACGTGCAGCGGTGCATCCTGTACTGTTGGTTACATTTACATAAATGAACTCTCCCAGAGTGGATATCACTACATGTGGTTTTCCCTAACCACAGAGACACCCATTTAACTGACACAGTCACGCAGAGTTAGTAAGGTAATTATAGGTTTAAGCTTTAAAGAGGTTTGGGGGAAAAAATATGAAGAAACAGAGGTGATAGTAGAAGAAGACGAGTTGTGTTCAGTGATGATATCTGAAGAAAAAAATGAAAGAAATTGCTACTCAGTGTCAAGAGCATTCCGGCTGTTTCCGGTGATGTAAGACCCTAAAGTCTACCGTTAAATCTCAGTAAATGTCTGCCTCTGTGCTGCTGGGGTGAATTTACTCCTCCCTGCGTGGTCCCTCAGTCCACATAACACCTAAGCAACCTTAAAGCACCTCACTACAACTAATCAGGTCTGTTAGAGAGATTAGAGAGAGGAAAAACAACAGTCTCAGTTTCATTACCTTTTGATTCATTATTTGATGATTTGTTTTGCTGGAACGGTTTTGTTATCTAATCTGTTAAGAAGAAGAAGAAGCACAAGTCAAATAAAAGAATCAATCAATCAAAAAGATGCAGCCTGAGAGCTTTTCCATTGACAATTATAGCAGTAATTAGTGCTTAAGTAATGTAAAATGCATCATATTCAAACAATTAAAAGTATAACACTAACATGACAAGATCCATATTTTAAAGACAACCAATATATCCATGAAATACATTATGATTATTATTGGACCGTGTGTTGTTAAACATGACATTGTCATACTTTCTAAAACCAATATTTATTTTCTAATGAACTACCTTTGTATTTACTGTCACTAAAACGTCTTGAAACCAAAATGGAAAACTGAAAAAACAGACAAAGAAAAAAGAAAAAAGAAAAAAACACCCCGCAGCAAGAGGATGAGACGGAGGAGGAAGGAAGAAAGATAAGCAGAAGGAGACAGAGAGAGACAGGAAGAGGTAGAGATGTGACATGTGATAGAGAGGGAAACATGCCAGGTGGAGGATATAAAGAGAGACATGCAAGAAGAAGGTGTTGGCAAGAGGAAGGAAGATCGAAGAGATAGACCCCACTGTCATCACATGTTAACTGTAAGCTGATTGGACATTGCCAACAGCTCCCCTCCAATCATCTTTGTTGTCAATGCGAGCGTGTATGTATATGTGTGTATGGGTGGGTGTACCACTGGATGTAATGTGTGAAGGACTGACATCATGGTGGAGGAATCTCCTTCTCAACAAATACTCAGTGTAGAGCCGGGGGGTATGAACCTCAGTTTGTGTTCCCTTTGACTTCAGTGCTCATGCATGTGTGTACATGCTTTTGAATTGTGTATAAGAGGAGAAGAAAGGTGTGCATGATGTGCAGTGGTGTGCTGCGTTCTCTCCCTGTGAGAGTCCTCCTTAACATGTTTCACTACAAAATGTAAACTGTGGATCAGACTTTTACATTACATACTGTCAGATGTCCAGACTGTTTAATGGACAAAAACCTGACTTCACTTCAGTCCTATGTGAATTTATGGATACTTCATGATCTATTACTGTATGTCTCTGGCCTTGCTAAAATTGAGACATCACAGGGGAAACTCATATATAAAACTGATTGTGGATTAATGCCCCAATCTGTGAGCAGTGTCTAGTATCCAGAATAGTCACATATCCACATTTCAGTGTAGAGTATGTTGGTGAGTCTACATGATGCCCAACTGATAACTTAACACAACCCAAAGATTACTATTTTAGTAATCGAATAATCGTTTCAGTCATTTTTGTTTAAGAAAAATGCCAAATATTTGCTTTCTCAAATATATATGGTGTTATACATGATAGTAAATCTTTGGATTTTGGACTGTTGATCAGACAAAACAAGACATTTGAAGACAAAACCACATGGGATCTAAGAGATTATAACTGGCATTTCTGACTATTTGCTGACATTTTACAGGTAAATAATCATTAATGGCTGCCTTATGTTATATACATTTACACCACCCTACAGTGGTACCAGCTAATAACAGCCAACAACAGATCTTACCTGAACTCGGTAACCTGGACTTGCTTTTATGTTCCATTATGGAGTTTTGAGGGCACTTTATAGTGGACAAATTTATACACTCAGAATTCAGACACTCAAGTAAGATGATGGACAGTAAATATTGTGTACTGTATAGTAAATAGGGATTGATTTCAGACATAGCCTGTGTATATGTTTACTGAAATAATCACACTTCTGTACTTCCCTACGGGGGCTTGACAGCTAGTCTATGCTTTTTGGAGTCCATTAAGTGTTTAGCTCACTACATAACTGTGCAACTACATGCATAGTGAGGGCACTGCACAGAAATAGCAGGGAGGAGGTTTGGTAGATGGTTGGGTATAGCATAGGGATTGTGTACTGTCTCCTGTGTGCTGTTAGGTTCAAGCTTTGTTCATACTTAAATATGGACACAGACAGCTGCAAGACTTGCACCTGAACACCAGATGTGCACATGCTTCTATTCTACAATTGGAGGTCTGAGTACACAGATGTGTATCTCACAAGCGTGCTAGAAAACAAGACGGCACGTTCACGACAGCAAGAAGAGCTCCTTTGCTTGTCGCATTTGGCTGAAGAACAAGAAAAAGTCGGAACAAAAAAGAAAAGCTTAACTAGGATGGGACCAAGTTTGTTTTTCTAACGTAGGGATGCAGGGTTAATTATTTTCAGATATGGTCGTTTATTTGTTGTGTTGAGAAAAAACATTATCTTATGCACCTGAATCTTAACAAAGTAACTTCACCCAATCTAATTATCTAGCTTGCCCTGGCAACTAGAGGTGACAAAATGCTTTTTTTCCACTCTCTGTGCAGCAGCGATGTACCAGGGCATCATACTGTTGTACCAAACCTTGTCACAAGTACAACAGAGCACACCTGACCACACCCAGCTGTGATGTTGAGTATACCTTTCAACCCACAGAGGCTGCTGCTGCTGCTGTATTGCTTTTTACTACTTAGTGTGGAGTGAAGCACAAGTGATTAACATGCCATAAATCCCTTGTCATGAACCTTTTACATCATATGAAATCTTAAATACTTCTACTGTACATACTCAAAACCTTAAGAATATATCAGATGCTTTTAGATCCATATTCTCAATTTCAACACACTAGTAGTGTTTCTTTTGGCTATGAGTATATCCTTTAAGCTCTTTATTTATGTTACTGTGATTGACACATTTAGCACTCCTAACAACCGCCTACATGCCTCAGCAACCATCTGTCACTCAAGGCCCCCTGTCGCCACAGTAACAGGGGTCTAGAGAGGGGAGGGGACCAATAGAAAGGGCACATCCATGACAACCTGTCACCCATAGCAACCTCACCTGCCCCCTGCATATCCCTCTCCCCTCATAGCAAATCTTCCTCTATTACTTTTTCATAATGGTTAAATTTAGGCTGCTAGAAATCTTCTTCAAAGCTTCAGCTCCAAAATAACAGTACTGGCCTCAAAAAACAAATTTTCATCACACCTACATTTAAACTTTCTCTCTGTGAATAATTGAGTAATTTCTCAAGCGTCGTCAGAATGAGGGCAGTTACCTGACTCATAGCCAGAGGTTTCAGGAAAGAGCTGCTTCGTTATGAAAGCACAGTGATAGCCCTGGGAGCTGATGACAGAAGAGACGAGGTTTGTTAACCACCTCCTCTGACCCCACAGGCTGAACTGTGTTGAAGGTCACGTTTTAGAATGAGTTTGCCGGCAACAGAAATGACAATAGGTGAAATGTCAATGACAAGATGTGGTTAGAAACTGAAAAATGAATTAATTTGAGGCAGATCTGTCTTTCCCTCTCTTTTCATTAAATTTTTAACTCTGTAGTTCGTGTTTATTTTATCACTTCTTTGAGAAACCCTCACATGTAAATCAGCAGTTTTTTTTTTCTCCTTATTTTTCTCCTCTCTACCCGTTACATTAAGTATATTCTGGGCTGTGCGTGTTACAAGAGGGCCACATTTACTGTGAACAGGGCTAAAGTGCATCTTCTTAGATTACAACATTAGAATGCAGCTACTTTTGAATGTGAGAGGACATCCAAAAGAGACATCGAGTTGCAGATTTTTCTTGTTTTTCAATTTATACCAATGGCAAAATTCACAAATTCGAATGAGCAAAAGTTTACAACACACCAACAGTCAATATCAGCATAGAAAATTCCAGAGTGTCGCCCAAAACACAATTCGTATTGTAAAAGAAAAAAAAAGCCTCCTAAAATGTTTTAAACTACAAATCTACAGAGCCCCGGAAGTCCCAAAAGTAGGAATGTAAACAAATACAAATACATTATTCAGATAATGATATATATATATAACACATAATGGACAGATATGAATAGAATCCATTTGTTTTTTGGCTTGTGTTGTCATCAACAACTTTTCATTCGTTTTCACTGGATTAGTTGTACCGTACAGGAAAAATCTTGACTACAGTGCAGGTACAGGTTATTTTAACCTCATCATCTGATATTGAATCGTAGCACTTTGCTCGACTTGACAGTAGACGGGAAGCTGACAAGCTGAAGTTTGGACCGTCTTATAAGTGCATACAAAATGGCCAAGAGAGGTCTTCACATTTATGTTGAAAGATTTCTCTTTTTTTCACGGACACTTCATTTGGACCTCCTTCCATTTCATGCTGAAGTTATTATGGCTTGCTCTTTGTTAATGGCTTTCTCCTCTTTTTTTTGGTCACAGACACTTAAGACCAACTTACATTCATCTCATCAATCTGGCCCACTGTTTCCACTGTTAAAAACCTTCTAAATCTATATCCACTATTTATTTCGACCTGTATCAGCAACAGTTTCACATGCAGCTTGAATTTAGACTCTGTTTATATTTACTTTTTTCTTTTTTGATGTTGAAATAAATAATAAAAATATATTTTTGTAAATATGATTAATTGTATGTTGTGGACAGCTGAACAACATACTTCCTGTATATGTATGAGAAGTTCAGTAGAAAACAATAGTACACAGAAAATGAATCATTATAGACGATTTCTGAACATCTGGTTTAGTAAGATAATAGTCAAACTTGTGAGCACAGGATATGGAAATTTCATCAAACAACTGTCAAGTTATTTCACTCTCAACCAAAGTGGCAGACCGACAGTCTGACCGCTGATACAATTTATAGACATCACAAATATTCCACATTTAATAACTGTGGGTGCTGTGAAGGAAATATGAATTCAAATAATATTAACATAAAATACATTTCCAGAATACTCTAAGGCCTTCTTCCTGCTACACAGTTTAGGTTATTTTGCATTTTTTTGACTTATTCTATAGTCTGTTGGTCAAGATGACACCATATGAAATGTTATCCTCGTCTTGCACTTCTTCTTCACCCGTTTCTAACATCATCATTTCGTCTATGTCGTCATTATATCAGCTTCCGCAGTCATTTATTGAAACTGTGTCCCTGAAGCGAAAACATTAATCAAAATGAGAAATTCTGAATTTCAAAGGTGTATAGGTGTATTTCATGTACGGTGCCTCAGCCATTAAAGGAATCTGTAGGAGACTAATGATGTACTGCACACTATCAACTGTCTATACTGTAACAACTACACATAAAACCATATCAAAAATACATTAAACGTATGATGTGGATGATGTAATCCACAAGATAACCATCAGGTGGCATATCATGTTTTCTACTGGTTATTGCCGTCTTTCAATCAGCTGCAGGATAATGATGAAATAGCGTCAACATAGCTTAATGCGATAAGATATTCAAGGTTGTTATTTTACTGGGTATCTGTGTAATTGACTGCCAGATTTCTCCAAGTGCGGAACTTAGCAACTGATCGATATCACAAGTAAAGCTTTAATATTCACATTATAGGCAGTTATCATATCCTGTGAGTTATACAGTTGTAAGCTCAGTTGTTAGAGTTAGTACATTATAAGCTACATTTAAACTTTAGAGAGCTTCATTTTGTCAGTAAATCCTGATACTAATTCTTCTCTCTCTCCTCTGTTCTCTCCCCCCCCCCCGCCTTTCTTCGCGTCTCCTGCTTCGACACTTTGGATTCTCAATCAGGTAAGACATCCATCCTTTTCACAACTCCACCGCTGAACAGCTTGCATATTTAACAAGCTCTGCTGTATGTGTGTATGTGTTTATTTCTTTTTGCATAGCCACTCTTTCACAGCTCAGATGGAAATGAGTCTTATGAATATGCATGTGATCCCCAAGCTTTCTGTACTAAAGCTTGCTGTCGCTACTCCTTCTCATCTTGCTCTATCTTTCTCTCTTTCTGTCAATGCCTCTTTCTCAGTCGTTCACTCAGTCAAACACCCTCGATGCAGAAGCATGACTTGAAGCCATGAAAGTACATCATGGAGTATAATCACAAAGAATATTCAATGTGAAGATGAAAGTTTATGTGACATTGTGCAAAAGTCTAAAGGACAGATTAAAGATAACTGTGTTTGTGTATGTGTGAACAATGATAATTCAGTTTGACAGCTCTGCTCTAGGAGCATGTAGCAGTTATTCTGTGTTACTTTATAGTTCTTGGAAGGTTTACACATATATTTCCATTAGTGTAAGTGATGCACACATTATTTACGCATTTTTTTAGGACTGACAAATGCAAATTATTAGGTTTTGAGAAGTGGAAAAAAAAACAAAGTTGTCAAGTGAATGTTTGTGGACAACAAACTAAATTCACTTTTATACATTTTCATGCACAAATCCACAATACAAAACGTGTGTTTTGAGTACAGATCTGAATTTGAATGTGTAAATAAGACCAAGACTAGAGTACTCAGCAGGCCTCAATGATCTGGGCGCAATTTGGTCTGTATTCAGGGAGTATTTAGGGTTGATATCAACTGTAAGTGAGGTATCACAAGAGAACATGTATTACAGTGTTGTTTATTTAACCCACACTTAATAGTTCGATAAGAAGAAATCAATTGGAAGTGTATAACGACATTTATTGAGATTAACAACAGAAAAGGACTTTGGTGATTAGATGCCATTGACGTGATGCATTATCATTAAAGACGACATATCATGCACATTTCCAAGTCTATAATTATATTCTGGTGCTCTACTAAAATATCTTTGTATGATTTACAGTTCAAAAAAATCCTTATTTATCTTATACTGGCCCTTTATGCAGCCCCTCAGTTCAGCCTCTGTCTGAAACAGGTTGTTTTAGCTCCTGTCTCTTTAAGGCCCCCCTCCCAATGAGCCCACTCTGTCCTGATTTGCCAGTGTCCGGCCTTGAAGGCGATGTAAACAAACAATAGTCATCAGATTTCTCTTATTACCATTCTTTACTTGAAATATAAACTGCTCGAATACATCCGTATAAGTTAGAGCTTGAATTCGATATGAAATATGCAAGTGGACGACGTAGACAATCCATGGAACAACCTTAACAACAACCTTAGCAACAGAGGCTACAGAGCGGACTGCCATTTGTGGGCATGCGCAAAATATCTGCTGTGGTCAGAGGAGGAAGTAGAGCTAAGTTTGCAATCGGAGCATTCAGAGCAGGATGAATCTCGGGCTTTTGACTTGAAGGCGGCATTTTACATACGTTCACCTCATGTTTTGGAACTATGTTTAACATAGATATCTGACATTAAAGCTGTATATACGTGTAAATCCAAAAAAAAGCATGTTAAGTCCCCTTTTAATCATAGGCCCATAACAATGATAGATAGGTGGAGTAAAGCAGCACAATGATGAAGGATCCTCTCAGTTGAATCTCCACAATCATGGAACAATGACATAAACACAGTGATATTTAAAGAACAGCATCAAAGGACTGACTGGCTGGAAGAACGTAGGCATAAAGATCATTGGCCAGATATGTTGACGTCACAATTGTGAATGAAAAGGGATTTTGACAGCGTGGGAAAGATCTTTTTTATTGAACTTCCATCAAAGCGTGAAAGAACAAAACCCTTGCCAAGACCCTTGCTAAAACTTTCCAACTGGGATCAAGTTAGTAAGAGCAACAACGCACATGATTTACACTGATTGCTGTGTTCAGTGTTCACACTGCTTCAGTGACCCTGTATTTAAACAGAAACAAACACACTTTATGAAGTGGCTACTAAAAGGAAAAGACTGAGGATATATGCGTGTGTTTGTGTGTGTGTGTGTGTGTGTGTGTGTGCTGGTGTGTGAAGCAGTGGGAGATTTTTTATAAATAGCAGTTAATAAGTTGTTATTGGCTCTTACTGTGACTCTGAAGTAGGAACTAATCCCTGCAGGTTGCAGCATGAGAAATTAACAAAAATATCAACAACTGGGAGTGCATTTATGTATTATTTCCTGTTAATTTACCTGTCATTTCTATTTTAGGTGTTTGTCATTTGCTTTATCTTATTTTAGTCTCTCTGTGTCCATGCTCATTCAGTAGATTGATGTCTGTTGTTTGCTCTTGCGTAAGAACTCTTGACAAATATTAGACAAATTACTAAAAATTTGATATGGCTGATATGTCTATTGTTTCCATGAATATCACCATCTAATGATACTTTATTGAGCAGGTTTATGCTCCTTAGAGGAACCTGTTTTTTTATCGTGGAGACACCATGAGCCGTCCATTAGGGTGAAAAAGGAAACAAAGGAAGAGGAAGATGAGTGAGAGGTGAGGGGGGGAAGGGTGGCACCTCAGCTGAGTTGGAGTGATGTGCTCAGAGAGTGAAGAAGGAGAGGAGACATGGAGGAGGAGGAGGAACGAGGGAGTGATGAAGAGGTGAAGACAAGGTTGAGATGAATGAACTCCTGGTTTCTGCTGGCTAGACTTGTGTAGATGTATATGTGTGTGTGTGTGTGTGTGTGTGTGTGTGTGTCGGTGTATCTAAGTTTATACACAGTCAGTGGTGTTGTGTTTCTTGTCTTCCTACTTCTCAGAAACTGCCAGTCTGTGTGTGTGTGTGTGTGTGTGTGTGTGTGTGTGTGTGTGTGTGTGCACGCGCGCGCATATATGTGTTGTATCCTGAATTATAGATGGAAAGTGAATCAATAGTGCGCTGAATTACTGCCAGACAGCTTGTGTGTGTGTTTGGTGTGTATGTGTGTGTGCGCCAATGTTTGCATGGATGTAATTGCGTGTTGACATAATTTGTTGTTTTACATTTTGTATTTTCAAATTAATATTTGCTATTATTTGCATTTTTCTGCTACAACTCTGTGATATTTTAACTCAAAGGGGACGTATTATGCTCATTTCCAGGTATATATTTCTAATCTGGGACTCTACTGGAATATCTTCGCATGAGTTCAAAAATTCATTTATCTCATACTGACCTCCGTTAGCTTCTGGAAGCTACATCTCGGCCGACTTCTGGCGGCTCAGGAGGCTACGTCAACAATCTATGAAATAAACTATAGTAGTAGGATTTCACTACTTTTCTCTCGTTCTTTACTCGAAATGTCAACTTCTCAAAAACATCTGTCAATTTTTGAGTCCGAATCTGATCCGATATATGAGAACGGACAACACAAACAACACATGGAAAAACCTTAGCGACAACTTGTCGGCAAAGTGGAAAAAAATGTTGCAAACAGAGCGTTCAGAGGCTGAAACATTTCTACATACGTCAACCTCAAGTTTTGGAACTTTGACCATGTTTAACATAGACATCCAACATCATAACAGGATGTAAATAACAGAAAATCCCAAAAAGCATATGTATCTTTCAAGTTTTTTTTTTAAATTCGGCAAATTAACATTAACTTAACACACAAGTAATACTTTTGCGTCCGTCTGTGCATGAATGTGTGTGTGTGTGTTTTGTCTGCTCCAATAAAACAGCACAGCATGATAAAACGCCGCTCTCACAGCAGAGTGGAAAAAGACCTCTGCAGATTTACTATGCTATTACCACACACACACACACACACACACACACACACACAAACTCTCTAAGACACACACACACACACACACACACACATTGTGAGGAAAAAAGTTGTAATGGCCCAGTGCCCCTCCAAGGACGGATGAGCAAGAGAAGTGAGAGCAAAGTAATCACAGTTAAAGAGAGAGTGTCTGTAGAGAGGTGAATAGATGGACTACAGGGGACAGAGAATGGTTTGGTGCTAGAAAAATGGATGGGGATATGAGCGGAGTCGAACATCCTGTCCCATCTACCATCCTTCACACACACACACACACACATACACACACACACACTGGCTTGGCGAGGGAATGTTAGTGTTGCTGAGCAATAGAGTTGACAGATGAGTGAATCCAGCATACGGGATGTGTTCCAGCTCTCCAAACAAGACCATTTAGTCCCTTTAATTCCTTATTTCCCTCAAAGCTCACTTAACCTGAAGCTCCTTGACATCCCCTACCCAGTATGCAAATGTTTCCTTTGAAGTGAAACATCAAAAATTGAGTCTCAGCTTTCAACAGTCAATACACACATTAATACCCATGCAGTGTATTGAATTTAAACTAAATATTTTCAGCTGTTTTTTGATGTATTTTAATATATTTCAATTATTTATTTAATGCTAAGAAATCAAAACATTTTTTGACGGTGACAAACAGACTTCACTCTGCCTCACCGTGTGGTGAGACGTGGGTGTATTGCTTGTTTCGGCTTGGTTTTTCTTTCCATTTTTGCACACCGGAAAAGGTATCTACATCTGCATATTAATTAATTTGTGGCTTCATTTGTAAACACTGCGTAGGCACAAAGGGAAGCCTGAGGGATGTGTATGCAACTCCTGTAACAGATAACATATTGAGCTCCATTTTTGTTGCACAGCCCAAAGTGCAACATGAACCTGGCGAGGCTCACTCAGGTTGTCTCTTCACCTGCACTTCACTTCACACGGCCCTTCAGTGATATTTTAACCAGTGGATCTTTTGGATGCCAAATAAAAATCCACAGTGCTACTCATAAAAAAAACATGGTGAAAGTTTCAATATGTCCAGAAGCATGAATTCAACTTTAAAGGAGACATCTACCCTTGGCAGCATACTGGGCGACGATATATTCACGCTTAGAAGTCTGCACATGCACCGAACCAGAATATTTGTTTTCTCAGAGAAAAAAAAACCTTCTACTGGAATCCTGCTGCTTTCTAAAATGATGAAAGGAGTTGATGTGATTGGCCATGGTTTTCATCGCAGCCAACACGTCCACCTGTGATGATGTATTCTTTTAAATCCCAGCCAGTATCCAAGTGTGCTACAGGTGCACCAGGCACTTCTTTCGTAGCGTGCCTTATGTCAACAAAGACCAGCACTTTACATTGACTCTGCTGCCTCTTAACTCCTAAGAGGCAGCAGGTGAACATCTGCTTAAGCAGAAGCAGACCTTAAGCACATTGGTACATTTGTCTAGTGATTGCTGTTCATTCTAGTGCCAATTATATACCAAAGGTCAAAGGTTGATCCAATCACTTGCAGAGTAACGTCCACTGGCTGCCTTTTGAGACTGATATCCTTTCTATATTGGCAGCATTTCAAAGCAACACAGCAGCAGCTTGAGGGTTGAGTTTGGGGAAACACGATATCAGTTAAATACCTAAATATTTTCAGACAGTCTCTCTTGAAAGACATTCATAGTGTTGCACTCGTTTGTTCAAATGAAAAGTGACAGAAATAATGGTGTCATGAATGAAAAAGGAGAGCTAGAGAGAGAAGTTACAAGCCTGACTCCTTTCTCACCTCTGCACCTGGTCAATCACTACGTTAAGTGGGTGTGAATGTTGGCTCGTCTGTTTCGGAAAGTTGCAGAAATGACACGCTTGACGCTTCACGCTCGAGGAACAGCCCGGTTATTTGAAGCAGCTTTATCCACCTTCGGATCTGCGTCTCCCGCCCTCCGAGGAAAAACACTAACGATGAGGCAGTTTCCAGTTATAGAAAGTCAGACACTCGTTAAGGGCAGGGAGCTCCAGTGACTGTTGACCCCTGCCAGACACAACTACAGCTCAGTCTGCCAATACGCATAGCATCATGCTTCTTGGTGTCAGTTTTGATTTCCAACCACTTCATTCAGTTTCCAGAATAGCTTCTCGCTCTCTCTCTCTCTCTCTCTCTCTCTCTCTCTCTCTCTCTCTCTCTCTCTCTCTCTCTCTCTCTCTCTCTCTCTCTCTCTGTCTCTCTCTTTTAACCTATTCTCTTTGGAAAGCAGCTGTACATCAAAATAGATAACAGATAAATAAAAGAAGAAAGGAAGTTATGTTCATTGCTGCTGTGATGTGCTGCCACTCAGCAAATCTTCTCCTATTGGTCACACCAGTACTATGACCACCAAACAATAAAGCCTCAGTCTCAATAACATCCACTTCTATTTCACACTCCATGAAGTTTCTCCTATTGATTCACAGTCCTTTCCATTCCAACCTTATAAATACAGAATTAAACATATAAATAGATTTGTAAGTGTATCAATTTCAAAATTGGCCATTTTATTATCCATTTATTGCTGTAGTAGTTTAGTGTTCAGATATTTTTATAAATCAATTTTGATGATGTGCAGATTTCTTCAGGCTGTCGAATCTGTGCACACTTTTGTAAATGTAGCTGCTGGTAGAGACACTGGTTCTTGTGACCTTTGCAGCAGCTACAGGGACACTGTTTAAGTGGAAGTGTAGTGAAGGTGAGGAAAAAGGCAGTAGTCATTGTTACGTCTCTGCCGGTTGACAAGATCTCCCAAACCTGTTACTACTGCCACATCAGATACCACTAAAAGACAAAATGCAGAATCCAAACTTGATCTATCAAGAAAATCTGAACAGGTTTGCTGTGGATGAGGTCTCATACATTACATGATGGTAAATGTTTCTCTCTGGCTAAGCTTATATATTATAAACTGTAGTTAAAGATGACAAGGTGAGCTTAATTAAACATCTGATATCAGACAGTTATTGTTTTCTACTATAGGACAGTTTCTCCCTCATGCCAGCTACAGTATGTTAAGTAATATACAATAATTATTGGGACATTTTACTTATTAATTTCAATATCTAGTTATATTTTGAGTCTGCAGTTTCCCATATCAAGAACTAATATTTTTTTCTTCATTTGTATTAGTAATGTTCTTTTTTAATGTCAGCTTTTGCTGCTGGATAAAGTATTGACTTTAACTAATAAGATAAGTGAATGGACCAACACTAATACCACAATTTTCTTTTTCAATCATCTACCTTTTTTGAAAGTGTTATGTTTAGTCCTTCCTTTGGGAAAGCTCTATGAACTGGCTGCACGTAATGTGAGGTAAATAAAATCCACACATCAAAGCTTTTGTCTTTATTATGCAGGCCACAAGGGATATGCTGGAGCTGCATACATATTTTGCAGCGTACTCGGATGACATTATTAACTCTTCCCAAAGCGCAGTGCAACACCAGTAATTGTCTCTCTTAAGAAGAGTGTTGTCAAGTTGAATTAAAGTCCTTATTAAACCTAATGCTGTATTGTTAAAATAATGATCTGCTGGCACGTATTCAGGTTATTTTATTTAATTTAAGACATAATACTTAAAAGGATCTTTAAATGCCCTGTGCACTTATGGTAAACCCAAAAAGGTGCTTCCACTTATTTTGGCTGATTAGACCTCCTGTGAGGACTGTGTGGGCGTGTACAGACTGCTTGATTGACAGCTCCCTTACGCTCCTGTTAGTTTGTTGCACCCATTAGGACGAGACTAATGACCCTGTTAACATTCTCCTTACCACATGGAGTCTGATGACCTTAAAGAGATATAAACCTGTTGCAAACTATCGTTAGGGGCACAAATTTATGTGTCACCACAATTGTTTAATTCAGCGGGGTATTTACTAAACTACTAATGTAAATGAGCCCAGCAGCAGTTCATCTGATTTGCATTAAGAACTGATGCCAGACGGTTTTGTCTGGAAAACAACGGAGCACAAACAAAAGTCTTTTTTCGCTGCTGGATTTGGAATACGGGTTGAAGAAAAGACACTTTTAGATCTGCGAGCATGTTCATCCTGCAATACTCAGTCAGTTGTCAATCAGTGATTGAATGAGTTGATGAAAGAGCAGAGGGAGGCTTTTGGTAAAACTTTAAAACTGATGAGGTTGTTTCGGTAAACAGATGATGCAACAGTCTACTTTATAACTATAATTGGCTGCTTTAATCATATCAGAAAAATAGGGAGGAGGGATATGAGGGAAACAGAAAGGTGAAGTCATGTGAAAAATAACAGATTGTTGCTCTTCCTGCTCTTTTGTCTTATGTTGCTAAGTAAAGTAACTTTGTAGTGCCTGTTTCTCTCTCTCTCTCTTTCCCACTTACTTTTTCTCCCTGCTTACAGTTTCTCTCCCTCTGTGTGTGTGTGTGTGTCTGCTAAAACAGTGCCACGGATTTTATACCTGCTTTTCCTAGCTGTTAAATTTCAGACAGTTTCCTCTGCCGCAGTGGTCAGTCTGCTGTGATAAACGCCTTAAAATATATACTGCCTGAGCCCAAACACACCATTTCAGCAACACTGTTTTTCTTCCATTTTTACCAGCGCAAAACCTCAGTGCAGTCTTACAGTAAATAAGGAGAAACGTAATTCAAGTTCGGGGCTTTGTTCTGCTGAAGGTGACATGACATTTATAGAGGTGACCTAACAGATAGCAACAGATATTGTCTGACAAATAACATAATTACTAAGACATTACTAAGTCTGAAAGTGGTTCGTTCACATGAAATGTATCAATTTAACAGCTGCTTTCTGAAACAGTTGTTTTTTTCTTTTAACTAGCCAAAAATAGCCACTGAAGTTCATTTCACTTTCTTTGTTGTACAGTATATTAGCATGGAATTGTCTGATCTACTTCAATAATATCTTTAATAATACCGATGGTGAAACTGGGTTGTTACAATGGCGAATGATCTAATTATATAGAAATGCAATGTCAACTTTTTGCATCACATTTAGCGCATCTGTTTCACATTCTTGCCGTGTTACCAACTGTGAGCGTATTAACATTTGACAGGGAGAAATTCCCTTTCATTTTTAAAGGTCAGTCAGAAGAGTGTTGCCAGCACATAATAATGAAACTGAAGGCAAACATGAGAAAAGCTTTCAATCTAAAACTAGTAATATTGGCCTCCATAAAAACATGCTGCTGCACCACTAATCACAACATCACTTTAAAAAGTCAAGACTGGTAACACTCGGTGTAATCAGCACTTTTCACAGCCTGGTATAAAAGATGAATAGATGAAGTAAGTGGGGTCATTTTAGATCAACAAGGATAAGAGTGGTGGATGATGCAGCGTGTTGTTCCAGCAGATGAAACTGCTTCTTATTGACTCTCTCATACACAGAGCTGAGGGTGGCTGTTAATTATTGATTTAATAAGCTCAGCATCAGCGAGTGTGTGGCATACGGACTCTAATCCTGTTATAAGGGTGTGTTTGTGTGTGTGTGTGTGTGTATGTGTGTGTATGCAAGTGTGTGAATGCATATGTGCCTAAAAACTGTGTAATCTTGTTATGTGTCTAAAAAAAGGAAGAGTGGGCTGTTGTGTGTATGTGTGTATGTATGTTTTAGGGCAGGAACTAATGATTATTTTCATTGTCAATTAATCTGCCAATTACTTTCAAATTAGCTGATCAATAAAATGACCTAAGATGACTTAAATGTCCTGTTTTGTCTGAACAACAGTCCATAACTTTAAGATTTTCACTTAACTATCATAACATTCACATTTGATAAAGTGAAACCATTAAATTTTTGGCCTTTTTGCTTAAAAAATACTTGAACATAGTTAAACGAAGTTAAAAAAGGTGTATATGTTGCCTGTGTTCTCTTTCCTTCTCTCAGTTCAAATAGGTCATTGTGCATAAAAATACCTGTACTGTACTCATTGACCTGAAATGACAGACACAGCTCACTCTCTCCTTTACACTCACTCACACACATACACTAGTGTGAAACCATGACCTGTTATAGCTCAAGATGAAAGGTGAGAACATATTCTGATCTTTAGCCTGATAGGATAACAGAGTTTCCTGATTATGGATGGTTGCACAGTGGTCATGCAAGCTTGCTGTGAAATTAAATTTAACAATAAATTAATCTAGTTTCATGGAGGCAGCAACAGACACAAACGTAACAAGAAGGAAACAAGAAAACAGCAATCTTTTGACCAATAAACAGCTGAATATCAAGCCTAATGTTAACGCTTTTGTAGTAACAAAAACTGTCAAGTACTGAAGTATTGAATGATTTAATAATTTGATTGGGCTGCTCCTGATTTAAATCAAAATTTGCCAAATTTAGACTGCATTTTATTCAGGCTTAAAAGACAAGTTTGGCGATTTTCTATATTTTTCAGCTTGCCAACAAATCTCATGTGCAGAGCCAAACCCACAATGAACTCGTCCTACTTACAAGTATTGTGTGTGTATCCAAAACACGAAATATCTTATTCTTCTGTGCTGTAGACTTCCGTCGTTGTCTAAGAAATATTAAAAACACCTCAATGAGTCACACCGCTGCACTAGGTGTTCCTTTGCCATGAGGAGTTTGGGCACGGTAGCTTGTTTAAAAAGGGCTCCAAAGACTAATAACCGAGATCACGTTTTCAGTCAACTTTGTAGGCTGCTAAATTATACACTGTAAATTTCTCAAAGAACTTCAGTACAAAGTGAAGAGGTTGTGATATGTAGCACAACAAGCTGGCAAAGCTTTGTAAATGGAGCCATGTTGCTGCACATGCACAGTGACCTCTGCCTTACATGGAATACACACATAATACTTGTAAGTAGGATGAGTTCATTGTGGGTTTGGCTCTGCACATAAGATTTGTTGACAATAAGAAAAAATTTCGAAAATCACCAGCTGAATCCTTTGCTTGTAAGACTTGTTGCATGTGGGCAGTGAACACAAGGGAAGGGCAGTGGACACACACACACACAACCCTTCTGTCCATTACTGAAATCCACAAACACTAATAACTGCACCACAGGGGTGAGATAGCATTCACTTGGTGAATAAGTGTGTGCATGTGTGTGTGTGTGTTAGTGTGTGTGCGTGTGACTGATGATAATATTCTGCTGCTGTCAGGTACGACGCTAAAAAACTCTTTTCACACATGGAAGATGCAATGTTCCTGCCTTGGTTTTTGCCATTCGCACGATTCCATCTCAACTCTTTTCACACATGAAATGGCTATTCTGAATAGATTGTTTTTTCTGCTCAGGAAAACACTGGTGTAATGACATCACCGACAAAGAAGAGTATTCTCAGTTATCTCACAGACTGCTTCTGCAATGGATTTTGAAACATATTTTGCAAGAAAATGGCTGATTATTGCTTCAGCGCCTCACCTAGATAACAAATCTGTGCGCCCACACAATATAACAATAAATGGTCTTAATTATGTGGCCTATTTTACACAGTTTAAAAGGCAGCACACAAGCCACCGCAATTAAAATGGACAAGATATAGTAGATAAATTTCTGCTTTCATTTTAATCCCTAATAGACTCAAATGCTGTTGATTCTGTAGGTAAAGCTGTCTCACTGGATTTTCATGCTGTAAGATGTTGGCTTAAATTAAAGCTGAAAACTTTGATTGTCTTGTGTATGCACAATGCAATTTTCTAAGGCAGATTTCCGAGATTTGTTTTTTGCCAATCCTGAGGAAAATAAAAAAATATTCAAGGATAAGACAACTTTAAATGTATCTCTTCTACAAAATTGCAGCTGGAATTGGTTTATTTGCAGTATTTCATTTATAAAATTGGATTTCCCTGTGCACAGGAACCAATAATGAAATGTTACATTTACTACACTGTTATCTAAAACATGTGGCACAACTTATTAGAACACTTGTAAAGTGCATGTGTTAAAGGGCCTTTATAGTGCTGTAAAGACACCTAGCAAAGCTGCTATAGTCACACAAGTAGCACAGCAGGTGGAACGAAAGAGGGAGACAAGAAAACTGAAGGTGACAGAGCTTAAACAGGCAGAGAAAGAAGTGAAAAAGAAAGATTGTGAGAGGAAAGAAATAAAATCGTGATGTGTAGAAAGGAAAGAGTAAAACCAATTTTTATATTCATTGTTCCCACAGGTCTTACAAATGTCTTGCAGGCAAATTAACTTGCAGGCTACATTAACTGCCTAAACCATGTAGTGATTCTTATGAGGTGTGTGTTTGGTAGAGCGATACCAATAGTGGTGCACATTAAAGGCGATATATCATGCTTTTTCTGGTTTTCTGTTATTTATATACTGTTATAATGTCAGATGTCTTATGTTAAACATGGTCAAAAGTACAAAGCTTAAGGTGAACATGTAGAAATGCCGGCCCTGATCTCTTCGTTTGCAATGTTACCTCAACAGCTCACGTAGCTAAAATGGCCTGTTTCAGACAGAGGCTCAAACTGAGAGGCTGCATAAAGAGCCAGTATAAGATAAATTTGTAACTGTAAATCATGCAAAAATATTTCAGTAGGGCCCCGGAGTAAAAATATAGACCTGGAAATGTGCATGATGAGTTTAAGTTTTTCATTAAGTTTTTCCAACTTGAAAAAGAAATGAGAGTTGAGGCAGAACTTCCTGAAAAAGATAGATCTCTCTGATAGATTTTGGAACATCACACCTACAGTACGTTTGATCAGAATAACTAGAAAAATGCAACATGAATTGGCTCATTCTTTAAATTCAGGTGGGATCTTTCTCTTTTTATAATATAGACCTCCTGGATGAAGCTTGACCCTCCCGCCCCGTGCTTAGCGATCTCCTCCTAGCATCGAGCAGCAAAGCCAGCACTTTTCTTCTGATGCCCTCCAGCAGCCTCTAGGTGTTCGCCCAAGTTTGTTGGCCCAGGGGAAGAAAGACAAAGAAGGAATTAAAGTGAGAAGAGAGAGAGACTAGAAGAGAGAGAGGTGAAAATAGCGGGAGGGTGAGAAAGGATATAGAAGCATCAAGGGAGAAAGGGAAATGGGGAAAGCTGAGCATAGGTGAGTAGATGCAAGAAAAGACAGAAGTGAGACTAGAGTGAGAAATCTACTACTTCTTCCTTCTCCTCAAGGGTACTTCAGTTGTGCAATAGAGGGAGGGTCGGATGTTGTTTTTTGACTTCCTATCCAAGGATACCAGTGCAGGAACTGAAATGGCGACCTTTCGGTTTCTTCCTTAACTCTTCTTCCTCCTCCTCTCCTCTCCTTTTCTTTCTATGTCTGTTTTTTTTTTTTTTTTTTTGCCTCCAAGTGACTCAAATCAGATATCCGATCTCTGGCTATGCAACCGCTGTCAGATCGGTCAGATCCGAAATTCATGTGGTTTTTGTAACATCTCACTTTCCTGCGCATATTGCCTGTCATCACCTCACAGCCCGGTAAAAATAAACACAGAGGAGAGCAACTTTGAGGGGTCGATGGAGCGATGAGGAAGTTTTAAATTTGATGGACATTTATGGAGAAGCTTCTATTCAAACCAAACTGGAAGAAGCTTATGCTAGCACAGCTATGTCGTCCGTGTTTATGATTTGACTGTTGTACAAATGACGTTGACCATGCAGCTCACATTTCGGCTAAATCTGCACATGCGCGGCAGTTTAGCTCAACGGTGTTGAGAACGTGAATGTGAACAATCAACACAAAAAGATTGGATCTGACTAAAAAATTGTAATTGAGCATTGAGGCCTGTGGTGTGAATGTAGCCCTATAGACTCATCTCATCCTGTACCACTTCTTCTCCATCTCTCTTTCTCCCTTTCCCATCGTTGAGGTTAAATGGTTGCACTGGTAAAACAGGGAGAGACAGATGTGGAAAAGTTCATACGCCCTCACCTCCCCTCCCAAGCCCATTATAGCCCATCTGGGGTTCACACATGCCCTCACAAATAGAAACACACACTTTGAACATGCTTGCTCAGCATCAGTTAGTTGTGGGAAGTATTTGATATGATTAAATGTGTAAAGATCACTTTGTTTTTTACACTGTATGGCCACAAAGGTTTATGTTTGTGAGCTTTTGTTCTGTTCTTTGTAGTTTGGGTTAGTCCTTTCAGTTCTGATGAAGGGAAATCTTAATGCTACAACATGCACACAATGATATTTTAGACACTAGTGGGCTTCCAACTTTGTAGCAGCAGTGTGTGGAAGTTCCTTTCCTGTTTCTTCAAGTTATATCCATAAATAAATGGTTTTTCACAGTTAGGTGTGGAAGAATGTGACTGGCCTGCACAGAGCAATGAGCCTAACCCCCTCCTATACCCTTTAGATGAACTGGAACACACACTCTGAGCCAGGCCTTGTTGGCCAACACTGATGCTCTTCTGTCAAATCACTGCAACTATCAGGCTCCAAAATCCTGTGAAACACCCTCCCACAAGAGTGGAGGCTGTTATGGCAGCGGATTACAGTAATAGCTGTGATTTTTGAAAGAGTAATAGATTAGCAGAATTTAAATTAATTGCCAACTATTTTGATAATCCACTCATCATTTGGAGTCATTTTTTTAAGAAAGAAATGCTAAAATTGTGTGGTTCCAGCATCTTAGATATGAATATTTTCTGGTTTCTTTATGACAGTAAACTGAATATCTTTGGGTTATGGACTGTTGGTTGGGACAAAACAAGATATTTGAGGTTGCATTTTGGGCTTTGGGAAACAGTGATCGACATGTTTCACCATTTTCTGACAATTCATAGACCAAACATTGTTTACATTCTTTTGGCCATGTAGTGTCAATGCAATGTCAAGCATTTAGCACTCGGGTAGCTGAATGGTTACTATGCACACCATATGACTGCTATCTCCCTGGTTCTATTCCAGCCAGGGACCTTTGTTGCATGTCATACCCATCTCTCTCCCCTTGTTTCCTGTCTGTCACTTCACCAAATGGAGGTAAAAATGCCAAAAATAAAAATGTTTAGTATTGAATATTGTATAATTTACTGTAGTACCTGTTGTAGCAGCAGTGGTAGTAGCAGTAGTAACAGTCAAAATAGCATGAAGACTGGATTTTTGTTGTTTGGGTGTGTATGTGTGTGTCTGTGTGTTTCCTTATATTGCGTCACCACTGATCTCAGAACAGCCAGGCAGTGGACCCTCGGGCTTTTCTATTCAGTGTAGCGAGAAATCAGTCTGCATGAGAGTGTACATAAAGGTTGTGTGTTTGTCTGAAAGTGTGTGTGTGTGTTGATATAATAGTAAACACCTTCTCTGGGAAGAAAAGGAGTTGTTTGTCTTTCATGCATCTTCTCCTCTGTTGGCCAACACACTGCTGTGTATTTACCTGAATCCTCTATAAGATAAACTCCCTTTTAATACCTGTCTCCTTCAAGAACATGTTCAGTATATTAAGTGTGTGCTGAGTACTGCAGTGTTTGTTTGGGCGTGTGTGTGGTGGTGAATGTGAATATAGGTGTGCTGTGATGATAAATATCTATGTGTCACTGGTCACTTTTATATTGTGCAGGTTTAAAACTATATCAAATTGTCTATTTGAGTCTTTTATGTGAAAAAAGGATATTCTGTGAGTATATACAATGATAAAATAGATCCAGTTTGTTTAATCACATCTTAATTGACCTTTTACTAAGCCTTGGTCTGCTTAATTACTGTTGCTAGGCAATTTACAATGATTAACAATGACAGATTACCACTTAAAATTATTAGTAATTTTTTAAACAGTGGGTCCCTGATTTCAGAAAAGAGGTACACAAAAGCAGGCCTCTGCTTTCTGATAACTGTTGCTGGCAGATTTTAACAGCTGTAGCTAGCTAGCTCGTTAAACTAACGATAGCTCTATGAGTTGGTTGAAACGCCTTATCTTGCTGACTTTTTATTGTCTTAAATATGCATTTGATGGCTACATATATGGTATGAAATCATGCTAAAAGACTGAGGCTAAAGCTATATTTCATATAGGCAAAAGTCAGCAATCTCACCAGGTGCATATCGCGGTGCACCAAAAGTTCAAATTTGAACTTTGATCATTATTGCACTTACCTTGGTGGACAAAACTAGCAAACTAGCAAACTGGCCTCATCAAGACCAGAAAAAAAAGATATTTGCTTGGTGAAATATCAATATGCAGATGCAGCTATCAGGTTTGTTCTTTCGCTTCATTCTCTGAAATACAGCAATCTACTGCTAGCAACATTAGCAGTGGTAAATACTGCAGAAAAAGCAGAGTAAAACCCTTTTTACGCTGTAATGTGAGTACACCTTTGGTCTTGTAAATAACCATTGGTCACTACTGCAGGTACTAAGCTTAGTTAATTGCAGTTTATGTATAGCAGACATACGCTGTTTAATGCATTCCTTACACTTTTACTCTTGTGTTTGTGGTTTTGGAAAGGCTAAAAAAGTACACTACACTCCAGACTTTAAGACAAATATCACACTCACTGTAGACACATGCACACTGCCTCAGTATGTAGAGAAAACCAAAGCTTGGCAGACCTGTGCGTAGTTACAGTTGCTAACCTATGATTGGACATGGATTAATTGAGAATACTGTATATCAATAAGGTGACCTTTAACATGAATTTCAATGCAGCATTTTGCTCATATTCTACACAAGTATGGTATTTTGTACAAAATCAGTTTGTGTAGGGTTAGTGGGTCAGTATGTGTCTAATAGCATATGATAAGTTAGACACTCCAGACCTGATTTTGATGTAACTCCAGAGAGTAATGCATCAAACCACTCTGGCATTTTCAAAATTACTGTGTTTGGCCAAAGGTGGGAGTAGCAATTACCTGGCAAACATTTTAATAACCAGTCATATCTTACGTACTGCTGGGGGGAATAAAATGAAACTTGGAGCACATATCCAACTATCCATGCTCTGCAAATTTGTCTCCAGGGCCAACAGTTTGCAGCATATTGAATTTTCCACTGTTTTAAGTTACTTCAAAACCAGTTTGCCCCCCAGGTTATTTTTTTCATATTAATTTACTGATGACTGCAGGAGTCACTACTTCATTTGCACCTCTCCAATATAGGACACCACAAATGTTAAAATGAAGAGTAGAGAACAAACACATACAATGTATTTTATTGTCATATACCAGACTTGAAACTGATTTGTTCCAGACATGGCACAAAGGAGCACTTACAGGCTCTTTAATAGGAAGAATATAATGAAACAGCATTTCACCAGAAACTCACGCAATTGTCAACCCCAAGGTTTATGTGGTGTAGTTATCTGCCATCATTTCAACACAGTGACACTAATACTAGAAAGCAGTGCTTTTAATCCTCTGTAGAGGCTTTTAAAATGCACTTAATGCTGCTCTATGTAAGATTTTTATTTAAAAAAATATACCTGTCACCTAGGCCTTTTATGTTAATCACTAGTGGGGCAACAGTACAGAAGAGCAGCTTATCCTCACTGAGACCCTGGTTTCTGGTTTAGGAGAAGATAACTGACAGGTAATAACATCTGGCCACTGAAACAAGCTGAAATTTAAGAGCAAAATACAGAAGTGTCTTCTTAACAGCAGAATGTGAGTGGAGAAAACTTCTTGAACCTCTATTAATTAAAGACATCACTTGCAGGATCGAGGTCCCGGCAATTCAGACTTAAGTCTTACAGTCATTTCAGTCCACCAGCCCACAAAAAATGACCTTTCGCTAAGCCCCTACCTCTTAGTTACTGTTGCTACCCCTGTTAAGCTTTCTAATCTTGCCTTGCATATACAGTATACAGTTTACAATAATAGCAATTGGCTGTATTTAGTGTCTCTGAAAATATTACATATAATTCAGTTATTGTAAAATATAAGTTGAACATTGACCATCTTTGTTCCATCTGTCACAGCACAGATGAAACAGTAACCTTTCTTTTTCTTTTTCTTTTTTGGGACTGTACCTTTAGGCAAACTTTTTGGTATCACCTTAAATTAGATCCTCAACTCAAATTTAAAATTGAATTTATTTTATTTGGTATTTTTGCTGATGAAATGTCTGCCAGGAAAATGCATGTTATTAATATTATTTCTTTATTAGCAAGATTTCATATACACTCCAGCAATTTTGCAAAAGGGAAGCCCAACCCTACTGTCTTCATGTCCTGCTTAAAATCCTACCTAGTCACACTGAAATCCTGCACAAACTCTAAAGCTGTGAAAACTAGAGCCTTATGTAATGTATTTGATCTCTAATTAATTAATTTGATTATTTTCCCCTTTCCCTTTTATTTCTTTATTGATATCAAACTATTTGCACACTACATCGAGCATACTGCCTTGTTACTGTTGTTGAAAAGATAAACCTGTTGTAAATATAATTTTATATATAAAATAATATAATTTTAAAAAAATGGTGGTATGATATCTGTTCAAACTTGTGTATAAATAAATGTTTTGTGCTTACAATAAGTATTTGTATGTGTGTATGTTTTGCAGAATATTCCAGCACTGCCTTGTGGTAAAGCCCTGTACTCCTACGAGGGAAAGGAGCCAGGCGATCTCCAGTTCTCGAAGGGTGACATCATCATCCTGCGACGTAAGGTGGATGACAACTGGTACCACGGCGAGCTCAACGGTTGCCATGGTTTCTTGCCTGCTAGTTACATCCAGCTGCTGCGTCCCCTGAGCCAGACTCCGCCCCAGGGCAAAGCACTGTATGACTTTGAGGTCAAAAACAAAGACCAGGATAAAGACTGTCTGGCCTTCAGCAAGGTAGCGCACACAGACACACACACACACACACACATATACAGATCACACACTCATCTGAGGACACTTGTTGTATCAATCACAGTGCAAACATAGCAATATAAGAATATGGGAAGGCAGCATGGAAGAATCAGTGCAGAGAAACCTCCTTGGAGGGATGGATAAATACTGTAGTAGAAGCAAACACTTATCTATTGTGTTAAACCAGACTATTTCTTTGTAGGACACTAATAATTTATCACTACTGACTCTACTCACAGATTGGTTCTTGTGATGTAAACCAGAGCAACTTCAAACAGAGTGAAAAGTACAAGCTCTGTGTGGTTCCTTCCCAAAGGAAATGCAGTTTTGACCTTTTCCTCCATGTTCTTAAAATTAACGCTATTGGCTTTTACATTCGAAGCAACAAGAATACACGACTAGAGCTATAAAATCTGCACTGCTGAAAAAAAAAAAAACATCTCCTTTTCAAAGCTGTAAGATGGTAAGTTGGTTGATTCGAACAGCATGGAACTTGGTCGTGAAGCTTGGAGGATGAACTGTCATTCTTACCAGTTATCGCAGCAGGAGCCTGCTCCTGTATGTTTCTCCTGTACAACATCATTAGGGAGGCGGCACCTTACTCATTAGGGAGGCAGCCAGGCATTGACACTTGTCATCTCCCGCTTGGACTGCCCGCTCGCCTGAGCCCCTGCATCTGCCACCAGACCTCTGCAGCTAGTCCAGAATGCTGCTGCCCACCTGCTATTAAACACCCACACTACTCCACTTCTCCGCTCACCACACCGGATCCCTTTCGCTGCTCTCATCCAGTTGAAGACTCTGGTCTACAGGGCAGTGAAAGGAACTGCTCCTTTCTACTTCCATGCACTGTCAAATCCTACACTCTAGCCTGACCAATGCACTCCTCTACCTCTATAGGTTCAGCCGTCCCTTCACTCCGAGGGCCTTGTGGTCATCTTTGTCAAGGCTCCTCTCTGTGCTGGCTACACAGAGGTGGAATGAACTCCCCGCTGAAGTCAGGGGAACAGCACAGACCCTACCTTTAGACACAAGGTTAAATTAAAGCATTTCTACAGAGCCCTTGAACGGTTATTTTTTTCTAACGTACTTTTGCGTTACCTCACAATAACCCTGCATTGCCTCGAAGCTGACTGTGTCCACAGCTGTAGCTGCCTGGCTGTGGGTTGAGCTCTGGTTGAAGCTGTGGCTGTGACTGTGGACAGGCTTATTGCTCGGGCTACAGCTTCATTTGTGGTTGTTGCTATGATGCTATGGATATAGCTACAGCAGCTGAACTGTAGCTACTCTTCACCGCTCTGATTAATAGTCTGACACTTGGGATTTGAATACGGTGCTTCTATCAGATATGACAGGTGTGTTATCATACAGCAGAATTCAGGAATAGCTACAGCTCAGCAAGCACTGCTCTTTCGCTTCACCGCACACACTACACCACCCCTGCATGTAGTTAGTTACACCCATTATTAATGTGTCACAGCTGTCAGCATAACAATCAAACCAGCGCACATACAAATACTGCAAGAGCAGAGGCCAAAGCTATAGCCATCCCATGGCTATAGAATAACAGTTACTGCCTGTCAGAATCACAGCAGCAGCTGCCAGTCATAATATAGTTTAGAGAACTAGTTTAACTAACTCTGCTAATTATCGCAACATTAGCTACAATCATACAGAATTCTGGCAGAGCAGTCACAGCTGAGACACTGATACTATTGCATCATTATGCAGTTCAGCCTTCCTCTATGGATTCAAAGATGTGCAAAACATACTGTGAGGCAACGCAAAAGTATTATGAGGGAGCGTAAAATTTAGAGCTTAGTCAACTATTATATTAATTGCCGACTTTTCGATAATTGATTCATTGTCAGGTCATTTGTTGTGATTTCAGCTCCTCAAATGTGAATATTTTCTGGTTTGTATGATAGTAAACTTGGTTGTGGACTGTTGGTAGAGACAAAAGAAGACATTTGAGGACATCATCTTGGGCTGTAGTAAACAATGATCAACATTTTTCACCAAAGTAGTTCAGAAAATAAGATAAGATATACTTTACTGTCCCCTTAGGGAAAATTTTCTTGGGCTCAGCGTCGCTGCATCACAAAACATTCATCTCCCAAACATACTTGACATACATACCAATCATAAATACATAACCAATAAATCATTAAATGAATATAAAACAAAAAAACGCTTTTTAGGGGCTCCGTATACTTCCATTTCACATCTCACCTCTTAAAAATGAGTCTCAAAATTGCTCCATTTTTCAAAGTATCACCACGGAGATGGTGAGATAAAGACAAAATGAGAGAAGACACTCCCTAAGAAGTATGTATCCAGGCTGGATTTGGTGTAAACAGTCATTTGTATTCCTTGTTCTGTCTTGTTCCTCAAAGCTTGTCGTTTGGTTCTCGCTGTTACACAGACTCATTTGTGATAGGACTGAACGTTCGACATATCCGCCCTGACTGTGTTTGTCGGGAGAGGAAGAGAGAGATTATTAAATTACAGTGTGCAGTACACTTCATTGTAGGTGTTTTAAGACAAAGTGCAATACAAGCAATAGATACTTCATCTCAAACACACAGAGTTCGACATCTAAATTAACAGATGACAATAAGCTGTTAATAGTCCATATTATCAACAGGTTAACGATTGAAGATTACACGAAGTCGTATACTCACGTAGAGATGCATACCCCTGCAGTGTGCTGTATGTGTGTTGTCATGCGGAACCAGTGTGTGTGATATTGTTTTCTCAGTGTGAAAGGTAATTATTCAGTATGACTAATACACAGTCATTTACCAGCATTATCACCGCCGTCCCTAATGGTCTAACCAAGATATTATATTCATGTGAGGAGAGGAACAAGAAGGGGGGAAATACTTTCTTGATGAAGTCTGTGTGTGTGTGTGTGTGTGGTGAAGGGATGTAATATCACTATATGTGTGTAGGATTTAATATAGCTGAGAATATCATATGTACTGTGCAAAAGTTTTAGGCACTAAAAGTAACATGAGAATGCTTTCAAAAATAATGCCATGAATAGTTTTTATTTAACTACAGAATGAAGTATAGTAGACAGAAAATACAGGTCACTTACAAGCATCTTGGAGAACTTGCCACAGTTCTTCTGTGGATTTAAGCATCTCAGTTGCTTCTGTTTCCTCGTGTAAGAGAGTCTGACCAGACTGACTCCACAATGTTGAGATCAGGGTTTCTTCAGCCACCTCCCTGATGGTATTGCATTATTGATACGAATCTAAACACCCAAAGTGCCTGAAACTTTTGTGCAATACTAAGTATATAGGTAAAGGTGAGCATGTACTTGCAAGTTATTTGTTACGTGTTATTTAATTATGTATACAGGTTAGGTTGGCAATGTCCTGTTTACATTTAAATGAAACCACAGGAAAAGTAACAAGGATGGACAAACACATTAATAAAACAGATATTAGACAAAATACAATGTGTAGCTTTAGTTGAAGCAATCACAGGCAGGCAGAGAACAATTATTGAGAAGGTTCTTGAAGTTACAGAAAGGTATAAGAGTTTAAATTTTTAGGTGACATTGTAGTTGATACCTCTCACAGTATTGATATTGTATCCAGTACACTTGACTGACATCTGGTGTAAAATAATTTAGTTCATAGATGCCTATACTTGTCGTGGTCGGGTTTATAACTAGTCTAAAGTAGCACACCCTGTGCTAAGGTCACAATAGAGCAAAAACAGATGCATCACCTTAAAATACAAAATTGTTCTGGGTTAGTCATTTTCATTTTTCCAACAGTCTTATATTCACCAAAACGTGATTTGAACCCTCCAAAAGTACACTACTGGCTCTAACTCATCACTAATCACGCAAAAAAGAAAAACATTCATTTATTTATTCCTTCATTTGTTCTTAAAAATCACCCTAAATAAGACATTTTCCTATATCGATTCAAATGTACCAACAGGGTGTGTGTGTGTTTGTGTGTGTGTGTGTGTGTGTGTGTGTAGTCTCACTCTCCGCCTCTCTCTCCAGGATGAAGTACTGACAGTAATCAGGCGAGTGGATGAGAACTGGGCAGAAGGCATGCTGGGAGACAAGATTGGTATCTTTCCCATTCTCTATGTGGAGGTAAACCAACAGACACACAAGCGTGCACGCACACACACACACACAAAATAAACCCCTTACATATCAAGTTACTACAAAAAAATAACTGTACAAGAAACAGCAATTTTACAACTGAGCGTTTGTATGAAAGTATGTCTTATTTTATTTATCATTTATTTATAAATGTTGGTGTTTCAGGAGAGACTTCCACTTTGGTATCCAGTCCACTTTGATGACAAACAGTAATGTTCTGTTTTTTTATGGGTGGAAACATTCACACTACTTTAATGGTGTCCATTGAAGGGGTGACAGAAACCTGTGTTCCTCATCATTCACAGGAAGAGACACTGACTTATTCAGATTTTTCAATGGAAAAGGAATATACTAATAATCATCTATTTCTGTTCACTGGGTTTAAATGTAAATATATTTATTTAAATATACTTGAACTCTTTATAACTATAAACTAGGATGCATTGTCCTTAACTCTGTGGCAGTTTCACTTTAAATTTTTACCCAATGTTTATCAGCTCTTTGTGCCGTAATCCATACTTTTTTTTATGGATACCTGCTGTCATCATAAATCTTGTCTTAAATAATTGTTGGCGCCGCCCCTGTCGGCAACTCAGTCATCTGTGTGTTATTGTGGTTTCCACTTTGGGGATCGATAAAGTATATCTGTCTATCTAAAAGCCACTGGCAGTGGAAATTAGTGATGCATTATTTACTTTTCGTTGGTAATAGCATCAGTTCCACATGTTTTCAAAAAGAACACAGTGAACATCACTTTCAGGTCAGGATGTAACAGGCAGAGATAATAAGTGCATCATTTTAGATAATTACAATTGCAAGCTGGCTAACTTTTATATACAGAACATTACATTGTAGGAGCTCCATCAGTGTTCTCCTTTTTATTCAAGGAAAAGACAACCCTCAGGATCACTATTTGTGATGTTGAATAACAATCATTAATCCTCGTGTACCTCAACTGTATTTATACTCCTTTCAGATGACCGGTGACTTTGTTTGCAGTCGATGTAAATGGGTCACCCTGCACTGTCCGACCTGCTTTCAAAACCCTCCTTCTGGGCTGAAAGGAGGTCTCAGATACTGTATTACTTCAATATAAACATTACTCACACTGCGGGTATATTGTGTGCTCATTATTCTGCATCAAACATGGGATTTGTGTTTCACACTACATTGAAATCAACTCATGTTGTTCCCATATTAAGATGTGCTATTATGTTGTCTATGTTTGACCACATATGTGTAGGAATACACAACCAAATATTAAAACTGCACCAGAAATGCAAATTGCATTAGCAATGCTGTGTGTAACTCCACTGAGGTGGAGTTTTATTTAAGGAATTTCCTCTCAGTAAAAGGATAAAAACCCTGAACGTTTTACCTTCTTTCATGGTGCCATGCCTGTCAAGAGTGGAACATAGTTTACTTTAATCCTTGTGCCACTGAATAAATACCATGCACCATTTGCTCTGGGTAGCATTTAAGGTTTTTAAGCCGTGGTAAAAAAAAAAAAAAGCCATTGGTGAAAACTGCAAGGATGTTTGATTTCTTCTTTCTCGCTGTTGTTAAGGCTTCTCTTCTCCCTCCATCACTACCACAAATTTGTGAACACGCTGATTCTCTCATGGCCCTGTCGGAAAGCAAATGATGAAACTTGACAGGAGGTTCAATCAGACTGGGAGGCACTGCTGTGTTATGTGTGTGTGTGTTTGCATCAAGACAATAAGCCTGTCGTTAGGTCAGGTACCAGGTGCATTGTGTATCCATGCGCTGTAGCTTAGAGGAATTAATTAAGGATCAGGTTATAGACAGAAAGAGAGTAATGGGATGACGCATCCTCCATGCTGCTTTTAAAATATTATATTGCTTTTCTCGTTCATCCGCTAATCAATCGCAAACAATCACTCACACTTATACAAAATGCATGTGTTTATATCCACATCCATACAGATATATGGGTTTAGTGGCCGACAGGGGTTTGGACTCTCGGTGATCCAATCATGTCCCCGAGATTAGCTGGTTGACCAAACAACTCTCGGAGGTGATTGTGATGTGTGAAGCCATGGACCGAGGGAAGTCGGCACACAAACACACACAGACACACTGGGGCTCCTATTAGATAGAGATGCATCAATAATTTAGACTTCTCCATCACTTTGACACAGCAGGGCTATAGGGGCCTGTCAAGTGTGTGTGTGTGTGTGTGTGTGTGTGTGTTTGTGTATGTGTGTATGTGTGTGTCTGCAGTGAGAGTCTAATGAGGAGGACCCAGCTGGACTTCTGCTGAGCTGTATGTGTGTGTTTCACTGTGAGCTGTTGTCTCACAGCTCGGGTGTGAATGAAGACTGCTTGTGGATAACGTACATAGATTGGTAATGAGGGGTTTGCCGATGATGATGGGATGTCACTACAAAAAGGTTTTTTTTTTCATAACAGTGTGAACAACACAAATCAATAAATTCTGATTTGGGCCACTTTCATATGTGGCCCCAAATCAGATACAGGCCTGATGTGACTTTTATGTCACTCCAGCCAATACAACCCAATGGGTCACCTGAACCGAATGTCTTGCCACAAGAGTCTTGTGGAGAGGCGCTGACAGATTTAGTTAAAAATAGCCCTTGACATCCTGAAATTTTACACAAGTAGCAGCCATTGCTCCACAAAAAGCCATAATTAAAAATTTGGCTCTCTTTCTCCTCATCTCCATCCTCATTATCATCTGCTCACAATTCTGCTGGCTTCCACTGCACTTCAACTTATAAATGAAATGGTAAATGCTGACTTCATACGACAGTGTGCTGCATGTGACGTCTTTGTTACTGTTCTTTTGTGCGTGCAGGTCAGTTCAGGACTGTGACCACTTCACACTGGAATCTGATACTGGCCACATTTAAAAAAATAATGTGAACAGCCAAACAAACAAGACTAGCTCTAAACCTAGTATATGGCTGCACCATGTATGGTCAATGTGTGAAATTGTGGCCAGTTTGTTACAGGGATAGTCAGTGTTAGTGTCTATAATGTGAATTCCTGGATATTAAATGTTCATCTGCAATTTTCTGTTGTGGTCCCAGTAATATTTACTGAAGTAGCATATCACATGACATGATTAAGTTATGTTTGAGTAAAAAAGGTTATAAATGCAGTTGCAAGAAAAATACTTTCCACTCATATTTTGTTATGTTTGATTTGAAAGAGAACTGATTTTATTTAATTATAACTATTCTAATTATTATTAAGTCCCCCTGCTCTTTCATCCGTTTCACTCGGCGGATGTCTCTTGTTTTTCACTTTGTATTGAGTGTTTTGTCACAGTGATTATTCAGGGTGCTTTCATTGTGCTTTAACTCCCTCATGCCTCCAGGCACATTCTTCTGCCTCTTTCTTGGTTAACGAGGTTGCACTAAGAAAGTTTTGACAGCATTTGGGTGCAAATTCAGGAGGCTTATCTCCGCCCAGTTACTGCAGTTGCTGTCAAATCAAGCGCACCTGCAGAGCAGCCTCACCACACTAACCTGATATAACAGCTTTTGAGTTGGATGTTTTACTTGCAAGACTTGTGTTTAAATGCTGTTGTTCATCATTTGTTATGTGAGAACGTCAGAGAAATAAAAAGCTTGCGTTCTGGCATTAGTTCAGTTATAAAATCACGTCACGACATGTCTCTCTTTCAGGCTGCTGACCGTCCCAAAAATCAGATCTGAGCAATAAATCCCAATTGACCACTAAGGCCTGTGGTATGACATGGGAATTGTGTGAAGTGACTGGCGGTCACTAAATTCGAAGAGGGTGCTGTTGTTTGTCGCCTTAGTGGGCATAAATAGCGCGAGGTAAAAAATGTTGCTAAATGTAATGGGGAGAGGATGAAATTCAAACTAGGAAGTCTAGTTTGAGTAATGCATCAGTGAGTTTGAAGACTTATTACATGGGTCAGCAATTCAACCACAGGCCAGTTTTTATCAGCACTGTTAACTGGGGAGCAGACGGTTTTGAAGGCTTAGCTGATTCATTGAGCTCACAAGCATCTGGGGTGGATTTATGGTATGTTGTTTTGTTTGTACTGTACCGGGCTCAACATAGGGTGGGTGTGATGATGAGTGGGTTGGTTTGTGTTGTTCACTGTTACTGTTAAAGGTTTGGTGTGGGTTCAGGTGAGTTTAAGTTAAGGGTGGGTTGGTTGGGCAGGTCTAAAGAGGGTTCTTGCAGACTGGAGACGAGTTTTGGTCAGGCTCGGTTTGGTTTGTCTTGCTCTGGACAGGTTTGGGAGGTTTGAGTTCAAGGTCACACATTATAACACATGTAAAGCACACTTACCTCTTTCTCTTTCTTCTCTCTGTCTCTCTTTGTGCACCATGTCTGCAGCAGGAATGAGCTGGCACACACCTGCCACTGTTTATGTGCGTGCGTGTGTGTGTGTGTGTGTGTGTGAGTGTCCATGTGTACGCATGCATCTTGCTGGCTTCCTTTTCGCAGTGCAGATATCAGCTCATCAGCTGGAGTCTAAGTATTACCTAGAGAGAGTGCTCACCCTCTAAAAGATGCAGAGTACAGTTAGTTCAACATATAATAGATGACCTTGGAGATTTCATTCAGCCAAAAGCACCAAATGAAGAACTGTCTCTATCAACAACGTCCTCCTCTCTCTTTCTCTCACACACATTTATACTCCCTTATCTCCTTTACTGCAGCATGACCGGGCACTATAGCAGCGGTAGTTAAAGAGAAACTGACATAACAGGCTTTGGTGTGTGTGTGTGTGTGTGTGTGTGTGTGTGACTGGCAACTACTGCATGTAGAGGTACAAACTTAAATGCATGAGTATAAGAGACTCAGTAAAAGTTTTCTTGGTTGGTTGCAACACACTATGTTTTGAGTGCATGACATGTGACGTGTGTTGCTTTGGTGACCTTCTGTGGGTGTGTGTGTCTGTGTGTGTGTGTCCTCTATTCCGCCTCATGAGAACAAAGTGAGTGTATCTGCAGCATCAATCCATCATGCTCATTAGCATATGATTTGGGTTCGATTAGCATATCTATTAATATGGAAATACAACATCACCAACACTGAGCCCAGACGGGTCGGTCTTGTACACACTGCACTGTACACACTCTTTATTTTTCACACACACACACATGCATGCATGCACGCACACACAGGGAGAAATAACTCGACTTTCTCTCCAGGGATTGTTTGAGGTTACGTTAAGCAGACATGATTGCGATGTAAATTTGTTGGAGGGCTGAAGCTGGTGTTGTCTGTTAACATATTATGTGTCCCTGTTTGACCGCTGTTTGTGTGTGTGTGTGTGTGTGTGTGTGTGCAAGCCTGTTAAGAAAACAAAGTCATGACCCATAACAATTTAAAGAATAACTTCATGCCCTTTTAGATCTCACCAATATTACACCAAGAATTCCCGCACAGGAAGTTTGCATACTGATATAACACAAGTACTGTAGGTGTAATATTTGCTTCACATGTTTGCTTTTACACTATAGAGACAAGTGTTGAACATTGCGCAGAGATAATGTTATAGAATTTCACTGAGGTATGTGTTGAACACAGCATACTTGTAACAAAAGAGAAATATCATTCACTCAAGTGTTCATACATTGTACGGAACATATTCACATAACATGTTGCAGGGTTTGAACATTTTGACAGGTGTATTTAGAAAGGTTTTGTATCTACTTGCAATGCAAATTTGCAAATTTGGCCTTAAAGGGGACAGAAACTGCACATTTCCAGGTCTATATTTGTATTCTGGGGCTCTACTGGAATATCTATGCATGATTTACAGCTCAAAAAACTCCTTATTTGCCTTATACTGGTCCTTTATGAAGCCGCTCAGTTCAGCCTCTGTCTGTAACAGGCTGTTTTAGCTCCTGTCTCTTTAAGAGCCTTCTCTCCTCTGATTGGCAGCTCCCGAGGCTACGTAAACACACAATAGTAGTTTGATTTCACTTGTTTTTCTTGTCCTCTACTCTGTGTTATCTTCTTAAATCCGGACATGTTCGAGTCTGAATCCAATCTGAAAAATGCGAGTGAACAACGCAAACAACCCATGGAACAACCTTAGCAACAGAGGCTGCAGAACACATGCTGTTTGAGGGCACGCTTGAACAATCTGCCATCATCACAAGGAAAAAGTAGCAAACTAAACATTCAGAGTAGGTTGAAGCCCTGGCTTTTGACTTGCAGGGAGCATTTCTACATACGTTCAGCTCAATTGTTTGGAACTTTGACCATGTTAACACAGAAATCCAACATCATAACAGAATAAAAACAACAGAAAATCACAAATGTCCCATCAAGATATTCTGGTTTGTTTTTAACCATTTATTTCAACGCAAATACATTTAAATGCCACACAAGCTTGACACAGTCTTTCAGTTCACCTGAGCCTGAAATATACAATATCGAATGAACATGAACCTCTTGAAACCACACCTAATGGAAATACTGTAGGAGGCTGGAGAGGTGAAGGAGTTAAATTGCAAGCAGCAGGTAGTTCAGGAGCAATGAGGAGCAGCAGGAGTTTGGGAATAAGTAGAATGAATAAGCACCAGGTTGTTTGTAATGACTGCCTCATTGAATGATTGAACGCTAAATGGAACATGTGACTATAAAACAGCTGAAGTGCCTGCCTAAACTACCACGGAGCTCTATGATTGTCAAACACACAGTAATTGTTCACCAAGCTTTCCTAGACGAGTTTCCCATTTACAACCAAGATGTGCTCACAGCCACGGGGCAGAAAACATGTTGGCGCAGTACCATAATAGCTCATTGTTGGGCTTTTTGTGCGTTTAGGAAAAAATGCAACTTGCTGGAATACACTTTGTATGGAACACTCATCTTCACATTTCCACAACTTTTTTATGCCATATTGATAAACTGTCAGCTCTAGCCAGCAGTGATATAACTGACCTGGACTACACCAGTTACATTTGTCAGTTCTGGCGCACCACAGCTCAAATGAGCAGCACAGATCAACAACACAGACGTCCCCCAGTCTCAATACTAGTAGACAATGTGAAATTCCTGCTGTATTTGTTTTGCAGTACAATATGCCAGACACTAGATATATGTTACACATCTAATGCTCGTGATATTAGAATTCTCACTCATCTCATCTGTCACAGGGGAACATAAATAGAAACTCTGAACACCTGTGCATTGCTGACTTCCTTATAACAGAAATTTTTAATGTATAAGATTTAAACCTGCAGTGGGGAACTTTTGTCTCCCCCCTCTGGCAGCGAGAGTAAATAGTAGTTACCTGGATGTAAAGTTCTAGTTCTATGAGTACATGCATGAGCTGTTAACTGTTGCAGCTGTAAAATGGTGGATAAATTGTTTTGAGTGTCACAACCCCCACGAAAAGACTCATCTCGCTATCAGAATGTGATCCATTCAGTCTGATCCGGCATGATTAAATTATTGTATCCCTCAAGTTAGCGGAGGGCTAAGTTAACCAGCTCGGCTGACTGAAGTTTCTGGTGCACATGGTCTATGGGGACCCTTCAGCTTTGGGAAACCAATTGCTCGTTGAAATAAAACGCATCACTACTGATGCGCCAGTGCGGGAATGTCACCACAGACACCAGATTAAAAACTCCAGTGCACTGTGAAATACAGAAGAGAGATTTTGGCAAGCTTGAATATAATGGATGTTCATTTAAACATACTGTTTGAATTAAAAGTGCCACACTCCAGCTTTAATGTAATTGATTTTACCTAAGGCTAAACTAATGAGTGAGGAAATAAAGAATAATCTTGGCAAGCAGAAAGTTGCTCACCTTTGGGTGGGTTATTCGAGTATGTGTGTGTTTGACAAAAAGGAGAGACAGAGGGAGTCTCACTAGACCAGCTGTTGTGAAGGATGATTGTTATGATGCTAGTTTGAAAAGCTGCCAACAAGAACAAGTGAGGAAAGGCTACACAAACACACTTCCTCTGTGTGTTGGAGACCTCGTTATGGACGTGAATCACTGAGGACTGAAATCTAACACCTGCACTCTCCTCTCCTCTCCTCTCCTCTCCTCTCTCCTCTCTCCTCTCCTCTCCTCTCCTCTCCTCTCTCCTCTCTCCTCTCCTCTCCTCTCCTCTCCTCTCCTCTCCTCTCAGTTAAATGAAACAGCAAAACAGTTGATGGAGATCGACAAGCCTACAACAACTAACGCACCAGGTCCGAGCTCTGAGCCAGCCCCATTGGACCCCTGCTCACCTGGCGCCTCCCCCAGTTCCTCCCCGTCCAATGGAAACGGCTCCGGCCATCGGAGAGGTGAAGGGAAGAAAAACGCCAAAAAGCGGCATTCGTTCACAGCACTGTCCGTCAGCCAGAGAGCGGCCCAACTTAACAATAGACACAGTATGGAGATCTCCCACCCAGTCCTCATCAGCTCCTCTGACCCCAGGGCTGCTGCACGCATCCAGGTGCACACACACACACACACACACACACACACACACACACACACACACACACACACACACACACACACACTTTAGTTATAATACATACTATAATTAATTCTATAATAAACTGCTGAAAATAGTCCGCAACAAAAACCACATTTACTCTTGTTTGGGTGACATTTGCTAAAAACTGCCAAGCAAATTACTAAAAAACAAATAAACTATACTATACAGTCATGTTTTTAAAGACTCGGGGCTGAGAGCTTCACACAGAATTTGTCGGAAAGTGTTTAGAGATGGACTTAGGTATTGTTGGTTTTGGTCTTTTTATGGGGTTTGTTAATAATAAGAATAATATAGAATAACACCAAACTCATCCTTAAACAGTACATCAGGTACGTCAAAACTGTTCATAAGTGCAGTAGTTAAGTAAATCTATTTAATTACCATCCACCAATTATATGTATTTGGTAATAGGATTAAACTGGAATGACACATAGCGGTAAATGATGCTCAGAAATATTTAATCCATGGTTACCCAGTGTGAGATAATGATGCACTTGCATATTTCTCATTTGTGGTAGAACTGACACAGCTGTTATTTTTTTTTTTTTTTTTTTTTAATGAAGTCAAAGCATCTAAAACAGTTCATTTTGCCACAAAATATTGCAGCCAAGCAGCTGCAGTCAAAAACTATTACAACCAAAAACCTTTATAAATTTCACCCATAGGCTGACCGGTATCAGTCAATCCATCAGTATTTACATAAACACATGACTCTGTAATTTATTACTTATTTGTTGACATACACCAATACCAATGTGTCTGCAATCAGCTGATATTGGCCAATAAATCAGTCCAGCTGATGCAGTACACATGTACGTAAATTTTTCAAGCCAGAAAATTCATTGGTGACTCTGTTTCACCAGATTTTATTAACTTATTCCCCAATCACCCACTCTGACACTTCCATGTGAATAAAATACTTTCTCTCTTTGATAGCTGTAGACCAGAGACACATTGCTTCTACATTTACTGCCTCCGGTTGCATTCGCACCTGGGTTTAATGTGTTTTTGCTGTCTCTAAATAATACCTAGGATGCATACTGAAAAGCTGGGAGACTGCAGGCATATATTGTAAGTAATGTTTTTATTTCAAATGGAAGCCACTCAGTTTGTAAGTGTGTGTATTTTTCTGTGTGTCTTTAGGATGCATCTTCCCCGGGTCCCTCTCCCTCCTCGGCAGGGGTACTGGTGCCTCCAAAAGTGGCATCCATAACCTCTGAGCTGCTGGCCCATGCCAAGGTGCAGCTTCCACTCAACATGTAAGTACACCTGAGTCAGCTCACCCACCTGCAACCTGGGCTTTAAGTTCCTGTCTTTAACGTTTTTCAACAGAAATGTGCCTGAGATCCAAGCATGACTTCAGAATCCACCTCCTGGCAGCGATAAAAATATTTCCTCTCTTGAGCCCGGAGATATTGGCCATGTTCCACCACCTCTGCAACCACATTTACTCCTCCACTGGTCAAGGATGAAATCCTACTCAAAAAGGAAAAATACAGTCACACACTCTTCCCTCAGTTGTGTGATGTTTACATCAGTGTTTCATAACAAGGCTTCCGACCTCAGACCTATAGCTTTTACTATGCACTTTATTTCACAGCATGATAGAGTTGAGTATTCTGAGAAACAAAGTTCATCACATATTCTTATTACTATTTTCTTCAAAATGATCAAAAAACGAGGTGCAAAGTCTTTTGTTAGAAACTGGTGCTGTAGTGCAGTGACTCTCAACCATTTTGGCTTGTGACCCGTTGAATGAAAGATATTTTGTTTTATTTAAATAATTTTTAGAGGCTTGAGGAGATAAAATAAAGTAATTCACAATAAACAAAGTAAAAATCAGAGGAAAGCTTAAAGAGAAAAACGTGTGTCAGAAATATGTTTTTTTTTTCTGCATTCCTAACATCTCATGACCTCTTAGATTAATCCAGAGGCCCCTTGTGAGGGGCTCCCGACCCCCAGGTTGGGAACCACTGCTGCCGTGGGTACCCATTTAGCTTATATTATGAAGATAACAATATGTGTCATGTTTCAGCTTTTTAGAAAGATTGATGAAAGAAACCCTGCATGCAAAATACATTAGGGAACAGAGGTGGGTGGTTCTGAAACACCTCTACATTCGGTTTTGATACTAGAAGATTGTGTAATTAGGTAACTGGGTGAACAATTACAGCTAAACATGTAAAGATCAATAAAGATGAATCTTCAGAACAGTACATTTCCCTTTATCAGTTTGGCTCAATGAAAAGGACACTACATTAGCAGAGAGACGGATCTTTACTATTGGTGTAGTTGTTTGCTCTGGTTTGGGTCTGAATTGTATCAGTTGCCAATTTTACTTTTACTGGATAGTGGACAGTAGAGAGCTGACAGGAAGTGCGAGAGTGAGATGTGGGGTGACATGCAACAAAGGTTGCTGGCTGGAATCAAACCAGGAACATTGTAATTACATGGTTAGCAGCAAGCTCAGCAGAAAAACTGCCCTCAGCATTCCTTTTAAATGTATCTTTCTAAAAAAAAAAAAAAAAAAAGTGTTATAAGGATCAGTACATACGGGTGTTAAATGGGTTATATGACTCAGTATGAATACACAGGACAAACAAAGGAGGGTTACATAGTTTGTCTTTAGGGGCTTTGCTATCTACATCACCGACTTCACGGGCCGCCAGTTTCTTGAGTGGATAAAGTACCTGACACACACTCACAAATGCAATTAAATTCTTGCGGAAATGTAACCTCACAAGTCACATCCAGATGGCTAGTGAGGAGCCAACACTGAGCAAGACTGTTCTATAATTTACCTGACAATTAATCCACCAGGTGATCGCCAGAAAGATACGGGTGAGTGTCTTTGTGTGGACCAATTAGAGCATTAGACCTTGAGAGTGAGGACAGTCAGGATATTTTTATAAAGTTAGGACATTTGTTCAGTCCACAGTTCTTTAAAGGTAAGGATTTGGTTTTACGGTGAATGAGGGGCCTCACAAGTATAGACATTGTATGTGCGCTGTTTACTATTAACTGGTGACCTGCCTGCAGGATGTGAGTCAAATACAGAACCATTGTCAGCTTTAATAATATCACCTTCCTCCAAGTAGCACCAGGAACACACACACACATACACACACACACACACATATTTTCAGTTAACACACACACACATGTCCGGAGTGGGTTTGTCCTACTGATGAGGTCGGACGTTTCAATCTTGACCTGGCAACTATTCCTGTTGCCATGGGAAGACAGGAGACGGTCCCCACATCTGTTACCATGGCAACGGGGGGGAGGCAGCACATATAGGGCTTGTTTACTCGGTGGTCTCATCGTCTGGCACTACATGCTACAAATATCTCCCAACAACGGGACCACAAACTCATTTATATGTTAACGCAGATGCAATCCACAACACTCAGTACATGAACATAGTTGAATACGAGGCGAGATGTTAAATACTACATTTATCAGTGTACCTGTTAGTAGGCAGGTTGACAAGGACATCCTTTCACAGCATACCACATCATGTTGAAGGGGAAAAATCACTGAATTCTCCCAAAGAATTTAATAAACATGAATATTAAAGCAGTGATACTACTTTGATTTGATGTGAATCAAATTAATCTGATACGGTTCATCTTTTCTTTACAATGATTTTTGTGTTATTGTTTATAGTTTATTGCTATATAATATATCAACAAAAGTCACTGATTGTCGTTAAAATGCTAAAATGGATTAGTATTAATGTTATGGATATTGGTCGGTTGAGATATTGATGAAATAGTGCACCGATAGGAACATATTAAAGGAGATTTATACTTTTTATCCCTAAAGGATATTCTTATATATAAATATCAGATCATTACTGTAAAAGAGAATGTGTTCTCAGGTAGCTTACTTGGTAAATAAAAGTAAAAAATGATGTGTGTAGTTTGTTTGTGCCTTCAGGAAACATAATTGAACATTTTCTAGAAATTGTTGCTGCTATCAGCAGCAGTATAAAACACTGTGTAAGTGCATTCACTTAGGTCAGACAAATAAATTGGGTATCATCCAAAGTTAAACAAAGGAAATGTTGTGCTCAACTAAAATGTAGTATAATATAAGTATAGTGGGTGCCGACCCAAAAATCACAGAAATAGCAAATTAAATCGTCAGCACTTCCAAATAAGTATGTAACACTTTTAATAATGCACAGAGCAGCAGGAGGAAACGGACGCGTCTTAGCCCAGGGCTTTCCTCAGTGTTGCTGAGACATTTGAGGGTGCGACCATTATTAAACAGCAGCCAGGGACCTGCCGGTGATTAACAACCAGCTGAAACAGATCATCAAAACAACATCATCAAAAACAAAATGCGAGGGAGAAAAATAGTAGTAAGAAAATGCATGTATGTACATATGTAAACTCATCATGTGCAGAACCTCCATAGAAAATACAAATACATCAATAATACCTGTCTGTATTCACAAAAAACAAGACATCAATTCATCATTGAAGCCCCCAGGACACTCAGTAAGTAATGTATCCAACAAGCCTCTCCCTTTCACCTCCCCTCAAAAGTGGCCTAACAGCCTATCTTCCAAAGTTACACTCTTTTTAGTATATAATTCACTCTTTGTGTTTCCTCACACAGGGTTTCTTTGTTGAGCTGCAGTGGAGGAACAGTAACAAGAGGGAATTTTGCACTGAAAAGACATCCGCTTGATTTGTCTCACTCAAACTGCTGAAGCCTCATAATTAACTTCAGATAAACTTTTGAAAGTTTTTTTTGCACAAAACGAGGACTGTGGATTGGAAGCACATTAGGAAGGGAGGAAGGGTTCTCGTGATGGTCAGTATGAGCAGGAGGAATGATCGCAGTGAGCAAAAACTGTTTTAGTGTTCATTTGGGCCCTTGACTGTTGAGAAACTGTGAATCTATCCTTTAAGGTAAACAATGCGGACTCTTATCCTTTGATCCTCTGTACTGTACATTTCACTTAAACAACTAAAAATAAGACATGTACAAAATACCGTTCATAACAGTCCTTTTTTTTCTTCTGAAAAAGTTGCGAGAAACTCCTGAAACTTCTGAGTGTCATGTATATTTTTGAGTCATTTTCTTGATACCAGAAGAGTTATTTGCCTTCTGAATCAAGTGAATCAAGTCTCTCCTTACACTGAGAGAAATATCTACTTATTTTTAATGCATTGATTTGCTAATATTAGTTCATTCATTTATTTATTTATTTGCATTGTGCATTGCAAGCTTCGCTTTTACTTTGCATAATACATATTAGAGATAATCCACATGTGATTGAAAAGGGGAGAAAATTGGTAGCTGGTGAAGGTATTTAATGCTTTCTACAAACTTTAATGGTTTTATTATTTGACACACGTCTACATTTTTCTGTTGCCTTTGTTCCCCAGATACCTGGCTCTATACGCCTACAAGCCCCAGAAGGCTGACGAGCTTGAACTTAGGAAAGGGGAGATGTATCGGGTGACAGAGAAGTGTCAAGACGGATGGTTCAAAGGCACGTCACTGAGAACCGCAGCCTCCGGCGTCTTCCCAGGGAACTACGTCACCCCCGTGTCCAGGTCAGTGAGCTCAGGCTTGGGCACGCAGGGTGGAACGAGAGTGAAGGGTATAGCGGTGATACAGCTGCCCAAGGCGCTTTGTCATCCACATATCCAGATCAAAGGGGTGGTTGGGAGGTAGCAGTGATATTAGGGGTGTGTAGCTGGTGATGAAGCTTGACCTACAGTTTCTCAGTTCGCCGAAGCTCCCAGAGGTGGAAAAGTGACTCAGTGCTGGAGCGACCAAAGCATACGCACACGTTTATTTCCTACAGCTACCACATTTCCTGTCAAAGTGTTCTTCGACAGGGCACCCTGGTGACCTAGACCATGAATTATATAACAACCCCACTTTGAGTCTGAACAGGGATATTTGTTACATGTCATTTCCCATACCTCTCCCCCTGCATTCCCTGTCATCTCTCCACTGTCAACTCTCTAACAGTCATAAAATGAATAGAAAATACAAAAAAATATGAAAATTGACAATGAAAAAGTAAAAATAGAAGTAAAAAGAATTGCTGTAATGTAAATACAGTTTTAACTAACTCTTCCTACCACATTGAAGTAAAAGGGATCGATGACTCCGTAGTGGTGGTCAGGAGGCTTCTTCCCCTTCTCTTTGGTGTCTCTACTGAAGCCAGTGAAATCTTTAGCAATCAGCGTGTCTAATATGCTGTTTAAAATATCTGGCATTACAAATATTTGCTCTATTTATCACTCAGTTCGTGTAGTTTGGTCATGACAACCCAGCAGTGTATTACAATCAGGCTCAGGCCCCTAGTAATTTTGTCCTCACACAAAGGCAGCAGTAGCGCTAACACAGTTGTTGTAATTTCCATTGGAATTTTTTATGGTAATTTCCAGGCTCCAACTGAACCCAAATACAGAGCAGTGTAATTTTGGTACTTGTTATGGCATGTAATTGCACTTGTTTCTTTTGTGCTCAGACTGCCTCCTGTCACAATGTCAAGCCCAAAAAGCAGTTTTGTTTTGTTGGGTTTTTTTGCGGAGCAATCTGCTAAACTACATATTCCTCATGCTAATAATGTTCTCCTCCTGCTTCAGCCTCTTTCCTACACTGTGTCCCCCTGTATGCTTGTTATTATTATTATTATTATTATTATGGTCTCACTTCTGGCCACAAAATCTCCAAAATACAGGGGTCACATCTGTGAAGAAACTATAAACTGCTGTGAGTACTTTTAGTGTATGGAAACATAACATGTGAAAACAGTTAAACTAAGCTATAACTTTTGAAAAATGTAGATTTTAAGATACATTGTGAGATTCTGGCTCTGCTCTTTCTGGTGTTGTGTTGCGACCACACACACACACAGAGTGAATCGTTATCATCAACATCATTATCATTATTATCACCATCATCGTTACTTTTAGCATTCCAAACACTTTTACTCATAGATGTTAAAACCACATAAAACAAAAAAAAATGGGTGTGCTGAAATCATATTTGGCAATTTAATTACCCTCATTATCCCTGTATGCATGGAAACATTTGCAGTGGCTATGCACCTCATCTGTATTCTGCTCCATGATGCAGTCAACAAAAAAAAGAGAGAGAGAGAGAGAGAGCAAGAAAATGAAAGCAAGGAGGACTTAGAATAGAAACACAAAAGTGAGGGAGAGAAAGATAATGAGAAGATAAAGAGAGAGATGGGGTACTGTAGGATAAACAGAGAAAGGGCGAGAATGGAAGAAAATGAGGCAGGAAAGTACGGAGAGAAATGGTAAAAACTGAATGTGGTGGAGAAAGAAAAGAGGCGAAAGAGGCGGAGAAGGATGGGCATAGCGAGAAAGAAAAGATTTGAGTTGAAAGAATAAATGACATAGTGATGAGGATGGAGAAGGAAAAAAAGAAAGCAAAGGAAAGAGAAAAGGATACAAAGGGATGAGACGGCTGCAAAAACAGCAGGTGTCCCTCTCCAGTGGATATGAATGGCTGCTTCACATTCTGCAGTTATGCAATTTGAGAAAAAGAAAGAGAGAGAGAGAGAGAGAGAGAGAGAGAGAGAGAGAGAGAGAAAGGCAGGATGAGAGAGTAATCAAATGAATGACAATTTGTTATTTTTATGCAAGCATACTTGCTTTTTCTACCATCACCCCTCCTTCCCCACTTACCTCTCTCCCCCCTCCTTTGTCTGCAGTGCAGCTCAGAAATTTCTCAATATGATAATGAGAGGCTGCCAAAGACCCTCACACACACACGCAGTGGTGTTTCCATCACTTCTGAGGACATTACATTGACTTACAGTGAAGGATAGGTTCAAAAATGTTCAAGTCTGTCTTAAAACAAAATTCAGGTGCCCGAATTGAACATTGAAGCAGGTTTTGCTTGCTGTAATCATTCCTCCTGTTCATACTGGCTGTTAGAAGATCCACTCCAAACAAACAGCCCTCATTTTGAGCAAATATGTATTCAGAAGTTTATTTGAAGATAATATGAGGCTTCAGCCATCTGAATTAGTCAAATACAGTGGATAGCTTCCACAGTTAGTCATTTTAGTAAAAAAAATCCTACTTCGTCTCTCGACAAGCTACAGTGGAAATAGAGTAACAAAAAGAGGGAATTTGACACTAAAAAGACAGTAACTTTGAAAGATTTAGGCTTGATTGACTTATTTCAGCAATGACCATTACTTACATCCAAAGTGCATTATGAAGGAATCTCTTAATGCCCAGTAGGAACAGGAGGAATGATTAAAGCTAGAAAACATTGTGTCAGTGTTCATTTGGGCTCCTGACTGTTGTTTTGGAACAGACTTGAAAAATTACGAACTTAAGTGGTTTTTGTGCCTAAACATAACCAGACCCTAACCACAGTGTTATCACATCATAAAATATTTTTATTTGTGATAGTGATTTGCTTTTGGAAAGCACAGAGAAACTATTTTGTCCTGCAGATTTGGGAGTCAGATCAGAAAACACTTGTATGTGTATTTGTGGAGTACATGGACCAACAACATATTTTGTTGTTTAATTTTGAGGACTTGTTGAAACAGATTTATGTCTGCTCAACATGAGTAATACAAGTACACATTCACACACACGTAAATTTTAGAGCCCGGCCAATACAAGAGACCATATTCGTTTGAAATATGGGAAAACCTCTGCACACTGTCGCGCTTACTGCTAGAATATTTATTAGTTAGTTTATGGCGTTTTGGTCTGTTTAACCTTCATCAGGTATATATGTACTGTATATATATTGAATATTACAGACAGAAAAGTCATGAACAAATAAATATTCCAGCAATAAGAGCAGGAGTTTTCTTATTTTTATTCAAATTGGGCTTTATGCTGACGTACCTGTCACATATTCAGTTGTGCAGAGACTTTTTTGAGCACACATCTTTCTTTTTAAAATACAGTTTAAATGTTTACATATTTAAATTTATTGGAATGATTAGTATTAACACAGAGTTCATGTAAGAACGCATTTCATGTGTTGTAATCATTTAACTGTTGTTTAAGAGTATTATACCCTCTAGCAAAAATACAGTTTTGGTGCAAACAATGATTGTGTCTCCTCTTTTGAAAGTGTAAGGAGACACCCATTAAATACTAAAAAAAAATCACTATTAGCAGCATATCAAAATGTCTGTATGGGCCTTTAGAAAACCACGGTGAACCCAAACACACAATGAGCAGTTAAAGATTAGAGTACGTGGGTGGTGTTTGCATAGAATCTCAAATCAAAGAACACACACACACACACACACACACACACACACACACACACAAAGCCATAACTCTGCATATGTGTGACAGGGAGTCGATGGGCAGCCATAAGAGTGTGAATACCATCGAGTCAATAATGTTCAGCTCACTGTTCTGCCATTCAGCACTCTGCAGACAGAAACATGAGCAGCCTGCAGCTCCATATGTTACAGTCGGACACTATGGTCCACCGGTCAGATAATAGCACTGAGATCACTCAGTTTAACAGAGGATAATAGTGCAGCTCCTGCTCTGCTATCATGGACTAAATCCATCTATTAACATTTTGTGCTAGAACAAGTGCAGTTATTGGCTTAACAGGAAAAGGAACCTGTTTCTAAAGTAATATACTGCATGTTAACAAATGACTAGTGCTGACGAATGCAAAAATCAATAAATATCATCTTCTGATCATTTGAAACATGCAATTACAAGTCAAAATCTTCCCTCTCTCCTTCAAAGGGCTCCTTTTGGAGTTGGTGCTTCTCGGGGCTCGTGTCTGTCCAGTCCAGTAAGCGGAGGAGGAGGAGGAGGAGGAAGTGGGTGTAGTCAGTTGGGGAGTAAAATCTCCGACCCTTCGTCCCCAGGGTCCCCGGGGCCCTCTTCATCCCGTCCCTCCACCCCACTGGTAAACTCAGCCAACTCTGTTAACACCGTCAGTCCCGCCTCCTCGCCGCAAACTGCCGCCGCCCAGCTGAAGAACTGCCTGCGCTCCAGCCAGCATACAGTTAACCAGGCACGCACCTCAATGCAGCTGGGTAAGCAGAAACACACACACACACACACACACACGTACACACTTGAAATACACAAATACGCATAATGTGTTTAAGTAAGCTTTTTAAATCTGTGTATTTACACTTCATTAAACATTCAGAAACATCAGTTTTCTTTCTATTTGAAGAGTTTATTGATGAATCCCAATCACATGTGCACTGATTATCATGAATTAACATAATGCAACAGCCCCACCGCACCACAGCACAGTACAGTACAGTACAGTAGCTAACCTTCTTGACCAAAGAGAGTAATAACTTGGTGATGCAGGTGTTGAAGTGTGAATGAATAACTAACATTGTGCGAGGGAAGCAGCTGCATTAAAGCCTCACAAAATGACACAAAAGTGAAAGAAGAGGTGAGTATTCTTACAGCCCTCCAGAGGAATGATAAGCAAGTTAAAGGAAGTAATTTGATCACTAGAGATGTGTCTTTGTCTTCATTCCCCAAAACATCATGCCAAGTGCTGCAGCAGCTCACCAGCCAATAGGCTGAGGGCAACAGAGTCCAGATCATTTGGGATGTTGCAGCATTTTAGCCCCTTAGTCTCTGATTACAGAATAATAGAATATTGATCGGTCATTAATTCAAGTAGCCCCTACACCATGTAAAACATTTGCAGGCATATGCTCACAGCAGCCTCTTTAACCTTCAGCTCCATCAACACTGTTGGGCATGTGTGGAAATGTTTGGAGAAAAAAACAAAACAATAAATCAGAGCTACAAAATGTTGGATGAATGCCCAAATGAATGAGAAGGTTGAAATCTAGTTCACTATTGCAGCATTTATACTACATGGACAAAAGTTTGTGGACACCACATTGTTGAACATTTTATTCCATAACCATCAACATTAATCTGCTGCTATAACAGCCTCCACTCGTCTGGGAAGGTTTTCCTACCTGATTTTGGATGCAGAGATTTGCTCCCATTCATCCACAAAAGCATTAGTGAGGTTAGGCACTGATGCTTGTTCTTTGATTTCTGTAATAAGAACAGATTCACAAAGTTTGTCAGAAGTTTTTCTTCAAGAGTTTGTCTTCAAGAGTTTATTCCGAAATCAAAGAGCCCTGAACACCAGTCAAACAGTCATACTTATACTGGTCGTCACGCCCATCGTAGAAAGTTACAGAGCACTCCGTCACCCTTGGAGTATTCGACCTTGAATCGGTACAACAGTCGCCTTTTGTTCATCACTTTCCATTTGCCGGGAACTGAGAGTTGAAGGTTGAATCACACCTTTGCTTCTGGTACATTTCTACACTTTCTCACACTAGAGTTATTGTCAAAGCTGCTTCTTCCAGTAAATATCCTTATTTGGTTTTTATTCCAATCTAAAGTGGTAAACTTGCTACCCTTTCTTGCACATTTTTAACCTTGGTCTTTCTAAACAGTTAGGTTAGCAAGTTCCTTGCTCACACTCCCAAAGACCAAGATATCCTTGGTCACACACATGCCAGGAAGCCTTCTGTTACATCGCTAGCACTTGAGTGTGTAATCATCCAAAGTTCTCTCAATTAAAGGTCACATGGTAAGATTCAGAAACAATCAAACATGGTGGAAATTGATTACATGCGCAGTAACTGTATTCAAACATGTGCAATAAAGATATTCAAACTCGATTATACATGTAGCATGTGTAATTTCCCTCACATGTTTCAACCCTGTCTCCTGGAAATTACGTTTATAGACAATTAAATTGTTTTCCCAATTATGTTGTGCTGGCAAATGTAATAGCTGCCCGGATCATGTTCACAGGCAACATTTTTTCAAATAAATGAAGTGCTACATTTATATATTGCACTGATTTGACATCCCGAGTCCTACGTGTGGTTAGGTTTAGACAACGAAAATGAAAAACTTTGGTTAAGTTCAGTTAAAGATCGTCCTTTAAATATTAATAAATATCTTATGCTTGAGGTCATTGTGGACTTTTTTTCTGTACCAGTCCGAGACCACAATCTTTCCCTAACCTTACCCAAGTGCTGCCAGTGCCTAAACCGTAAAAGTTTAATAATGCTGTAGTTTCTACTACAATGTCTCTTCACTCGTATGTTCAATATCTATGCAACTTGCCAAATATGTTAATTAACAACATTTGATATTATGTTGAGAGAAAACGTAATTCAGTCAACATTATGTTTCTACCAAAACGTATATGTTGCAATTTAGTTGTATATGAACTTAACTTCTAGGAGACAGGGTTGGATGTTTGGCTTGCAGTCAGCATTCCAGTTCATACTAAAGCTGTCGATGGGGTTGAGGTCAGGGCTCTGCTAAGTTCTTCCACACCAAAATGGTTGAAACAATTTCTTTATGGACCTGGCTTTGTAGCATTAAGAATTATGTGGGTATTGTAGCCCAGATAGTGTTTGTAGAGCTACAATGATACAGACTGAGTCATATGTACCATATCTCTTATGAATTACAATTCACATAAAACTATTTATCCATCAATTTTCTGTACCTGAATATCTTGTTCAGGGTCACAAAACACTTGAGCCTATTCCAACACATGTTGTGTGAAAGAAAGACAAAAAAAGCACTCATGTTCACATTTGATTCAGAGAGATTCACCTATGTAGGATTTCTGTTTTTCTGAGAAACCCACACAGACATGGAGAGAACATGTAAACAGCACATAGAGAGAACTCAGCTGGACGGAGCATTCTTGCTGTGATGCGACAGTGGGAACCAGTGAGCCATGGACCAGCCCTATGAAAATTTCGCACAAGAAAAATGTGTTTTGGGGGCACTATGGTAGCCTGCTGGTTGACACGCGTGCCACATAACTACACCATCCGCAGTACAATTCCAGCCGCAGACTGTTTTTGCACGTCATGCCCCTCTCTCTAGCTGTCTCTTTGTAACATTCATCTGCTAAATAAAGGCAAAAAAGCAACAAAAAAATCAACAGGATGGTAATATTGTCTGTGTCTTTTAATTTAGAGCAAACTGGTCATAGATAAGTAATCCCTTTAAGGCCAAATACAAGTATCAGACTGAATGTAGACCGCTATTACGCACCCATCCACCCTCCTACTTTCCTCTGCACTATGTGAACCCCCTCAATCAACCCTGAACATAAGCCACTGTTGCAGAATAGTTGTACTGGTACATACTGTGCTTGTACTAGAATAATTTGGCACAATTGCAGTGTTACAGCACACACACACATACTGTTCACATATGCACACAACACAAAATGACAAGTGCTCCGATCACATAGTGGCACTGCTTGTGCCTACTGTGCGCACACTCACAGAAACCCCTGCACACCCACACACACACACAAACACGCACACCTGTGTCTGTACAAGGTCTAGATCATATCAGGCTTGTTCTCCACTCAGAGTCTATTCATCTCTTCAGCACCTCTTTCTCTGTTTCTCTTTGTATTTTTTTCCTTCTCCCTTTGAGAAAATAATAGCGAAGGTTTCTTTTTGGGAAGCTGAGGAGTACACACTGTGAGAACACCGCCAAGAATAATACACACAGCACTGCTACACAACCATACTGACTGTGAACTCCCACGTACATACACACAAGTGAGCAAATAGACTCACAAACACACAGCCGAATGACATCACTGTGCTTTTTGTTTTATGGAGGCGTAATGACAGAGCTTCATGCCTTTCTCCCTCCACCTCTTTAGCTTTTCTCTCTCCGTTGCCCCCCCCCCCCCCCCCCCACCACCACCACCACCACCACCACCACCCCTCTCTCTCGCTCTCTCTCTCTCTCGCATACACACAAACACATGCACACATCTGGTCTCCATTACAAAATAAAGTATGTGCATAGTTCTGCCATTTGGTGGTTTTATCACATGACCAGTGCGCCTCTCTATGGATTTCTGCCTGAGTGCTGCAGTTTAGTACAGCAGGTGGCTTGAAATCCTGTGTGTGTGTATGTGAGTGCAATACACATGGTGTGTATTTTTATGTGTTATCCTCGTGAGCACCAAATGTCCTTTTTACAGATTGAAGGCTGAGAGAAGTGCTCCAAACTTTTTTATTTCTTCAAAGGTTCAGTGCAGAGTTAAGCACGTCTGTGTTGGTTTTGTTCTTATTCTTTCATTTGAAGGAGAAAATGACGTCGGTCTACATAGGTGAAAACACACACTTGCTAATATTATAATTTCTCACATAGTGGTCATTGAACCACTGTGGAGATTACTCTATACATTAGGATAAATGCTGGTTTCCATTTACTTTCAACCTTGCTATTCTGAGACATGTTTAACAAGTTTAGTGGTTTGAATTGTGGTTCTCTCAGATCAGCCTGTTCTGTGTTGGTGGGTTCCTCTCTACAGACCAAAGATATGCAAGTGAGGTGAATTAAAGATATTACTTTATGGCAACACTTTAGTATCAAGAGAGACATTTGTTGAGTTTATTTGTCATTATTTAGTTAAGTTTAATGATTTTTTTGCTACATTTAGCGCCATTTACAACTACGAAACAAGGAACAGTCATCAGCTTTGGCCTGCAGAACTTCAAATGCCCAATTTAGGATTTTTAACAGGGGTCCTAGAATCTGGAACTCAATTCCCAGTCATTTTGTCTCAGTCATTTTAAAAAATTGTGAAGAATTTCCTCAATATTAACTTTTATTACCTTTCTATTTTGAACAATTTATAGACTCTGGTTTGCACAGGTGAGCGCAGGAATGTTTTGCTCTTGAAATGTGATGTTTTTGTGAGAGTTGATTCTGGGGACTCGCATGATTTTCAGCCTTTTGGTTTTTTGGCTCAACCTAAACATCTCTTGTGATTGTATGAATATTTCCTTGTGTTTTTACCTGTTTTCTACTTCGATATTGTGCAAATACATATACATTTTAGTTATCTAAAGTTGACAAAAAAACAATCCAGAAATGTGGCCATATCTTGCTGGAGGTCATCTGACTTTGAAAGTGTACTTACTTTTATAATAATGCTAATTGTAATAACCTATTATTAGTGACTATACAGATACAGATACAGTAGACCTATGAGCCAGAGATACAGTTTATTTTAAAACCAATGGTCTCCTCAGATATTAAGTAAAGACATAAACCTAACTCCTAAAATGCTGACATGTGCCCTCTTAGAACTAATGACAACTGATGGCTGCAGACACTGAAAGGTTGTTACAGAAAAACCACACTTTTTATTCTCTGTACTACATTTCATACTGTGTATTTTGGATGGACTCACACTGTATAACCTTGGACATGTAGCCACCTAGCATGTATGCTCATTATCAGTTTTGTTGTTTTTGCAGTAGCGAGTAGCTTTGCCTTGAACATGCAATATGTTCCTCTCAACAGGCTGACAGCTTTGATGACACCTGGCACTGTACCACACACTGCCTCCTTCACTCCTTGTCTATAAAATGCGTATACGCTTTTGTAACCGACATCAGTCTGCAGTTACACTCTGTTGTGACTGTATGCTGATCCCTTGCAAGGTTTTCATTAAAAGTTTTTCTATTTTCAGATTTCCACCACAAGGTCCTCTCAGTTACACTAATACAAATGTGTGTTTGTGTCTGTTTCAGTCCACAGTCCCCCAGCTGGAAGCCCAGAGCGCCCAATGGTGGCCCTATCTCCCCTGCGTCCTCAGAGCTCCTCCCCATCACGTTGCCCAGGCCAATCAGGACGCCCTCTCTCCATGGTCTCTCCGGGACCCAGCTTAGGGCCCTCACCCCTCTCTTCCCCGGCCTCGCGGCCCCTCCTCCCCCTCTCGTCTCCTCTCTCCTGCCTCACACCTCCCAACGTGTCAGCAGCGCTCCTTAACGGGGAACCAGGAAGTCCCCTGCAGCCGCCGTCACCCGGACCCTCCCACGTCTCCACGCAGGGTGCCCTCGCTCCCAAAGCAGAAAAGGTAAGTCTGATGCCTTCTAATTATAAAAAAGCCAAAAACTGTCAAAAATCATTGGCTTGTTTAAACATACCTCACATGGAAAATAAGTGCAAGAATAACAAATATAAGATGTCACTTCTACTTAACTTTGGTTCCAGTTATTTTAGTCACCCTGTAAATAAAACAAATCTATACTTTAATTAACTTTAACACAGCTGAAAAGCTCGGTGTTTTGTCATCCTGATTTCACGGTTTTGCGGATGTGAAATCTGTCGTGCGTGTGCGTGTGTGTATTTAATATGCCTCTAGTCCTCCTCTACCTCACTAAGTCTCATTCACCCCGGCAGCTGGCACAAATTTTGAATGCCATCCTATATGTTGGGAGATGTGCAGCGCTAAAGCTCTAGATGTTAAATCGGGTTTCGCTGACAGTGAAGGATGGCACCGAAAGCTTGCATCTGTCTCAGCTCCATTTGTTTCACTGTTGGCTCCACTGTCTGGGACAGCTAATCTAACTACATGGCTAGCTGACAAACAGCTCATTGACTATGGAACAGCAGGCTGCAGCCTTGTTTACATCGTCCCATTCAAAGCTGGCTTGTACTTGTATTTTTAAGAGGTCTGACGTTAATGAATACTCCCATCTTACCACAGCTATGAATATGTTTTTTTAACGTTATTTTTGTATTAAATGTATCGCCCAAAAAACATTTTTGTATGTTTTGTCAGCTGTTAGATAAGCTAGATCCTAAGTGATAATTGCTTAAATTAACAGATTCTCTCAAAATGAATCTCTCAGTATGGATTTAGCTGCAGTTGTAGCATCCAGTGTTGATGCTGTTTCAAGATTAAAATGCAGAAGGAAAACCAAAATACTTATCAGATTTCAGGCGGGGTAGCTCAATAGATCAAATTTAAAGATAGTGGGTATTGGCACAAACTAATCAGCTCTTGTCATCTCCTGTCCCAAAGTATCACATCATCACATTATCCCTTTAAAAAATGTCCCGCCTAACGCTCATTTTCAGTAGTGATATTTGTTGCTTTGAGCAAGGCAGAGCAGCAGGTTGATAGTCAGGGTGGCGATGAAGCCGCACAGAGTCAGTCTGTGTAACAGAACTTCGAAGAAACGATGGAGCAGCTTTGATAACTGTCTGGTAGACACGGTTAGTATAATCTCAGTTCAACTCACTGTCTTCAGCATTACAGACACACATCATGTCGGACATTTAAGATGTGTTTGTAGACCGTTTCCAAGAAGTCTGACCTCACGGTGCAACTGCCAGCAGTGATGGCAGCGTTTCAGCAGGCCATGAAAAAGTCTACAAATGTCTTGAAACACTTTGTTGAACTGTATTTAATGTATTCAAGAGCTTAGATAATATATTTTTACTTAACTGTGTGCAATTTTGTTCACATGTTTACAGACACCTACTTTATTTCAATAACTGCAGATATTACATCCATGTATCTCATGCTTATGTATCTTACACTCCTTGTCTTAGATCAACAAACTGACAGCTGTTAGCAGAGAAAACAAGTACATCAATCAGGATGTGCAATTACCACGATCCGTTTGATTAGTGCATTTCAGACATGATGTATAGGGCTTTGTCCCCTTTTCATTTCTGGATTATTCCTCGGAATCTCTTTTCAGTTTTATTTTCATTTTTCAGATAATTTACCTTAAAAGCATTTAAAGAGTGTCGAGCGTGGGTGAGTAAATGGCAGAGTGATTAGGTTGGTGGGTGGACGGAAGCTGGCGTCTGGAGCATCTCTCCTCTCAACCCTGAGTAACCCTGCATCTCCTTTCAAAGCTTAAATTCAGTATCGGCCTTCCTGAACAAACTCCACATCAGCACTGAGCGCATCTAGATGTGATTGTTTTTAAATACTATATTCAGTGTGTGCGTGTGAATTTTCTTATATTTGGAAAGAAAGAAATGCCAGAAAGTCACAGATGACAACACAGATTTATTTACAAGCCAGCACATATAGATGTGGAGGGAACAGAGAAGAAAGAGAGAAAACAGCAAAGGTTCAGGTCAGTCTCAGTGTGCTGCCAATGTGCTGCAGAGCAAGGCAGTGTGAAATTAGATTTAACTTGAATGACAGACATCAGATTAAATTGTGAGTGTATGCTGCCATCTGGTGGCTTGTTTTGGAACAAAAGCAGCAGTTTAACGCCGTGTAAGCAGAAACACTCACACACACACACACACACACACACACAGGGGAGCGCACACACTCGCAGGAGGCAGATTAAGCCTTTAAGCCTGCAGATGAAAGAAGAGAGAGAGTGTTGATGTGTCAATCTTGTTTTCACAAACTTGTTTCTGCTGCCCCCGAGTGGCCGAAAGATTAGATAATGTAGGTTTAAACAGTCACTTGATCAGCAAGAGAGATGTCAGTTAATTTTCTGTCAATAGACTAATTGATGAATTGTTTCAGCTCTACTGGTGATGTTACATCTGTTTAGCGGATCACTCTTTGTGTTGGGATATTTCTACCAAATTGAGTTTGTGTTTGGCCCAATATTGTACAGTTTAGATAATAAAGAGTGGACCAATTTTGCTGTCTTAAAGTAATTGGGGGTTTAATATACAGAATATAATAACAACAAGCCCCATATGCCTGAACTGTGAGTATCCAGGACTTTGTTAAACTGTCCAAATGAACTTACTGGCTAAAGATGTAACTGGTGATTTCCTAAAGGAATCTTTCTGCAGAGTCGCGTTATCTGTTTTCCTTTGGTCTGGATTTTTCTCTGACAAATCATTACTTTGATCATCGTCCATGTTTACTGACAATTTCTTCTTTGTACCACAGTCATGAAACAGCTTCAAGTGTTGTTCAGTAGTTGACAGTTTTACAGAGCAATCTGCAGAGGCTTGCACATTTACTATGACAGTTGGGTGGAACTACCACAGGGGCTAGTCAGCAGTGGCAGCTGGCAGTGGAAAAATACAGATATATCTCCATGTTTTTTTAATATTGAGAAATTTTCCTTTGTATCGTGATTATACCATGCAAAGTATTCGGTAATTCAGTAATTGTTATTGGGTTTACAGTGTTTAAGACAAAATTGTTAACCATTACTGATGTTTTCAATTAAGACAGCGATACAGAAATGTTTCTTCCAAGGTCACAACATTTGCATGTGTGATGTGAGCGTCTATGATTCATATAAAGAAAACACAAAGTCCTGAAAATGTCACAGAAACGAATAACACATAAAACAGCAGAAGCTGAAAAAAGAAGCCATAATCTGTTAAAATGAGTGTTGCTCTGAAGTTGCTCTAATGATTTTTTATTTTTTTTATTTTCTTCACTCTAAGATTAGTTGTTTGGTCTATATAATGTCAGAAAATGGTAAAAATGTAGATCACGGTTTCCCAACAGTCCACAACTCAAAGATATTCAGTTTACTATCATAGACACCAGAAAAGAAGCTGGAACCAGAGAATTTGTTGATGTTGCGTGTTATTACTTATATAATCAGTGTGGTAATGTGGCACCTGATGCATATTGTATATAAACTGTACATGCGATTTGAAACGGGTAATTAGAGTGTTTAGATCCTTGTGTGCAGAAGCTCATGTTTATATTTAGACTCAAACTGGTGAAATCCAATTAGCGTGAGACTTCATCCTTTTTGTATCTGAACATCAGTATTTTGTTTCATGCTGACAATGTTACAAGGCAGCGTTAAGTGTACTCAAGACACAGTTGTAACCCTCTTATGTGAGGTGCAGCTGAAGCAGTCGGACACCTCGTAAATTCAGCATTGAGGGCCCGATGATCGGGTTGTTCTTTCAAAATTTGTGTGTTCCAGACTTTGCAGCACAGGTTCATAGTACTGGATAACAGATTTAACTGCTTGTGTCTCTCTATCCACCTGTTTTCTGCCATTGCTGCCACAGTTTCCTTCATGACAGTTTGGTGCTTTCCATTAAGATTGTAGCTCAGACTATGGAGCCAATTCAATGTAGTACATGCCAGTACCAATCATATGCAGCCTGGACAGCCATTCATGCAGTCAGGTCCACAGTGTAGAGACACAGCTCCAGTATGTCAGGCTCTGTCCCACTGATGCTCCATTATTGACTACACAGACAGACATGATGCATTAACACAAATACATTTTTAAAACATTGATGCCCTTTCCTACTTGACGCTTCATTTAAGTTACATGTAGTCAGTTTGACATCTTTATATCCATTTAATGTGTTTGCAGATGCTCTCCATACTGCTATTGAGAAACTTTGATCAGATTTGTCATGTCTGCACGGTGGTCCTGAGGTGCAAAACACAACAACAAAACTGAAAACACAACATTTCACAAAATGGAAAAGGTAGGGACAACAATTCTTGTTTGCGATTGGTTTGTTTTGTCTTCTGAAATGTTGTGTTTTGCACCTCAGGGCCACTGTATGTTTGCTGTAGTTTGGATATCCATTAAATTACAAATTTCATTGTCAATGTCTTCATTAAATAAGCTCTTTAAACACTTCTCTTGAAAGCAGAGTTTAATTTGTTCAATCTTTTGTGCAATAATGCAATTTGGAGGAGGCTGATAGTAATGTTTCTCCTCTCTTGTCACCACCACTCTTTTTGTTTTTTCACTCTGGTGCTTTCTATTTACTTACAATCCACCACAGTCATTTTGTTTAGAGCCATCTTTTTTTCTCTTTGAAATATGAAATTGCTGGGCTTTTGATTTTCAAGTCAAGACAGTTTGTATTCTGAGATGTCCTTTTTGTTTTTTAGCTCTATTTTAAATCATATTTGCAACTTCAGCCCACTGACATGACAACTGTCCATCACAGCATTTCAAAGGTTTGTTTGATGAAAATGAAAACGGGTGCAATGATAAAACACTTGATCCAGCAGCCTGCGTATCAAGAAAACAGATGGCTGAGGCGGAGACGGAGCTGATACAGAGGCAAAGAAACAAAGCTGCATCACACAGTGTTCAACTGAATGGACAGTATTTTACAGCCCGTCCATAAACAAACATGAATGAGTCCTGAATAGACAGGCGTGAATCTGCCTCCAAGCACAGTTGATTGTTGAGATCAGCTGCACATATTCAGCTTGAATGCCTGGATCGGTAGCTAACATACAGTCTATGGTCTGTTCAAAATCCACATTGTGACTGAGCAGGTATTCAGACTCTTATTGTGTGTTATCTGATGTAATAACTACTCACATTATCATTGTTTCCTCCTTTTTGAGCCCTGATAGAAGGACAGAGTGGACATATTCTGCTTTGAATTCTTCTGCTCATAGAAAATAGTTCAAAGGGACTATTAGAGGTTTTTTGTCTATGGATAGAAATGTCAGTATCTGTCGGTCTGTCGATCAGACCACCACTTTGCTCCAGACTGAAATATCAACTCATACACAGACAAGTATGGATTGCTAACATTTGTGTTTAGTTCTAATTAGCAAATGTTAGCATGCTAACATGCAAAACTGAGATGGTGAATATAGTAACATTATACCTGCTTAACATCTGCCTTCAGCATTTAGCTCAAAGCACCGCTGTACCCGAGTATAGTCTACAGCCTGACTGTAGACACAAGTTAATCCTAATGTTTTCCAGTTGGCAGGAAACTACAAATCTGTCAGTATAAGAAACCAACATTGTGATGACTGGGAAACCCAGAGGTGATTAGCTTAGTTTAGTATAAGAATGGAAGCAGAGAGGAATTTTGCCTCCCAGTACCTCTAAAGGTCACTAATTAACACATTATCCAGTTTGTTTAATCTGTACACAGAAATGTAAAAATGACAATTTGTGGTTTTACAGGGAATTATGTACTGTAAATATTTCTTGGAGAGCAACAGCTTGTTGTCTTGTTGTCACCATGAGGTTGCTAGGCAACCAGCAGAGATGCTACACAGTAGTGTTGAGTAGATGGATGAATGGTTACAGCATTTAACACCTCCCTCCTTCATGCCAAGCTAATCTAATCACCTCCTGGCACAGACGGAAGAGTGGTATTGATCTTCTTATCTAATTCTTGGCAAGAAAGCGAATACACTTACTTACTTACCAAAAATTTGAACTATTCCTCTAAGGATGGGAATGTGCAGGGGACATGTACTCTGTGTCCTCCCAACATAAAAAGCTCCAAAGCAGCAGCATTAAAAATACACGTAATGTCCTTGTCTTCTTTAGGCCAGGAGATTATCCTGTCTTGCTTTAATGTCTCCATTCTGACAAAACAAATGTGTTTTTTATCAGTAGTATTTCTTGTGTCATATGAGGTCACCAGGAAAATATTTTTCTATTTGTTTCATAAATGTGTTGCTGGTTAATATGTAGAGAACGTGTTTGTGCTCTGTAGTTTTTGATGAAAACAAAATACTCTGTAGAGGTGTTGTTTACACAGAAATCTCTTTCATTACTATCTCATCACTTTTTGTCTAGACAGGCTTTATACTTAATCTATAAACCTGTGTACCTCATGAAATTGACGACATTAACAGCATCTTTTCTTTCCCTCTCCATCTCCCTCCCTCCATCTTCAGAAGGAGAGGAAAGCAGGAGGTTTGTTAAAGCTGTTGTCGGGGGCGGCGGCCAAGAAAAAACCTCGCTCCCCACCTTCCTCCCCACCCACCCATGATCCCTCCTTGGCTGGCCAAGGCGCAGTGGCCACTGACCCCGCCCACCACCCTCACCACCATCACCACCACGCCCGCTCAGGTTCCTGTCCGATGGCATCGCAGGGCCGGGCCGGCTCGTGTCCAATCGAGAGCGATATGGCGGGGGCAATAGGGCTGGAGCCTCTGCACAGGAAGTCCGGTTCCCTGGATACCAACTTCCCCTTGTCACCCCCGGCAGCACGCACTGGCAACGCTCTGATGGTCCTCCGGCCTGAACCCAAACCCCTGTCCAGAGAGAGGTGGGCACACACACACAAAAAGACATATCCACCAACACACACACACACACACAAAATGGTTACTGTAACATCTGATACTGAACAGTGAACAGTGTTTCAGCCAAATACTCATGTTCAAGTTGTTTTACGTGATCCAACCGTTTAAATAGTTTCAGGTGGGCTGATTGTTCCAGCATGTGATGTTGCCACTCGGCGTCATGTGTGTTATATCTGCCTCTTCTGTGCGTGGCAGGTATCGCGTGGTGGTGCCCTACCCACCCCAGAGCGAGGCGGAGATCGAGTTGCGGGAAGGGGATGTGGTGTTCGTCCATAAGAAGAGGGAGGACGGCTGGTACAAAGGCACCCTGCAGAGGACGGGACAGACCGGCCTGTTCCCTGGCAGCTTCGTCGAGAGCTTCTGAACTGAAAAAAAGTGAAGAACGCACACTGTTCCTGTTTCCGAGTCTCAAAAAAAAAAAAAAAAAAAAAAAGGACACACAAGTTACCAAGTTCTTACTTTCACACACAGAAAACACACACACATGAAGGTTGGGCCGATATTGGTTTTCTAACTTGCCTTAAGAAGCTGCTAACCCTAAAATATGTAATTTGTTTGGATTTCAATGGAGTTTTAGTGTCACATGGTGGTCTTTTTAAGAAGCTTTTTTTTAAGAAGCTCAGAATAATCTGCCAAGAAACACTGGACTTTTAGATATGAAAATAATCAAATTAAAAGATGTTGAATACTTGCACAAAACAACATTAACGGTAACAGTCTTCAGAAACCCATATCAGTCCAACTAACTCACACACATTTATAGGAAAGCTAGCCCTGGCTTCAATTAGCCAGTCAAGAAGCTGGCCGGCTTTTCAGTCCTTTTGCCCCGGGACAGCATTGGGTTCATCAGACTCATGTTGACTACTGAAGGCACACAGACTCAAAGAGCACAGCAACAAAAAGCCCTGCCTCTCCCAGTTCTCCTCCTTGACATCATCCACCAGCAAACACGAGCACGAGACCTCAGAGCTTGACTTCCTTGTGCTTTCTTTGTTTGAAAAAGTGAAAAAATTGAACACCAGGTGATGAGGGAAGTGTGCGAGCCTACACACTCCAGGATCATCGTAAGCACATCTCCGTGTCTAGTTTGTGACAACAAACAAACTGTTTCTTTTCAACTCGATATATGTTGATAACAATACATGTAGCATTATTATGTTTTATTATATGTTGAAATTGATATTAGTGTTGTCTCAAACTAGTCATGCTGTGATCTGTCACTGGACTTTTAATTTAAAAAAACAAATGGTGCAAAAAGTAACATTTCAATTAGGTAATTAATTTTTCTATTTATATATCTTACATACATTTATACAGCCACTTTTTATTTAAAAATTGCCCCATGTACACCCCCGCATCTGGGCTGAACTGAATAAACTGGCTTACTGAATGTAGAAAGAAATAGGAAGTTACGCCAAAACTCTTTAAAGAATTATAAAGTTGTTTTTTGATCTTCTGTGTGGGAATAATATAGAGACAAAGAAATGCACTTGGTAAATATTTGATACATCCTGCCAATATATCTGCATATACAGTATTTTACACACTATTTATTTGACAGATGGGGTTTCCATTGCTACTTGTCACATCGCTCTAATTTACAGGCTAACATATTTTGCTTTAAACCGGCAAAAACCTCTTTTACTACAACATTTTAATGAAGTCTTTTTAGTTTAAAATGTGAAAATCTTAAAACAAACCTACGGTAAATATAGACTTACTAATGCGGTCGGTCTTTTTGGGAAACACAGTACATTCTGTCACAAAGATTGCTAACAGTGATCAACCTTTTCTTTGAGATATTGCTCAGAGTTTTCATCCGACAGCAGCAATATTGTGATACCAAACGACACTCGTGGAGGAATGTACGAGTCGGGGAGGAGGGGAGGGGAGGGAGGGGGGGACATCTGGAGTCCGAAGGCAGGGACAGACGTTTTCCATCATACAACTGCCAACCTTTGACAACAACTTTTTCCTCCGATCTTGTCGAACTTTAACAAGTATTTTTGTACTGCTTCAGCGAGTGTATAGTCTGCTTTATGGATTTCTACGTCCTGAGTGTGAATCCAGGCTTGTCTACAGTAGTTTACATCCAGCCACAACCATCTACCTTTTTCCCCCTGGTTTATGGAGATAGAAGCACAGCGAGACTCAGAGCTTGACTCGCTCACTCTGTGTGTGCATGTGCGTGTATGTGCGTGTGTGTGTGTGTGTGTGTGTGTCAGTATGTATCAGTAAAAGCACAGTTACAGGACACGAGTGGGGTTTTTCTCACCTGCTGTTTTCGGTCTGCCATAGCAAAGTGAGAGCGGCTAAGCACGCTGGAGTCTCCTTGGTGAAATGTGTGTGAAATTGCATTTATGTCATATGGGAAAGACAAATAATACAAAACTTCTAGATAGAAAATACTACTCAGAAAAACAAAACCGCAGCATCCAAACAGTTTGGAAACTTCTGTCCTTTCTTATTCCCATATGACGTGACTGCAGGATGAACACCCAGATGTGAGACTTTCCAACACGCTCTCCACAGACAATAAATCTGACTCAAAAATGCAGTTCCCTGCCACAAGCCTTTTGTCACTCCCTTTTGCCCCCAGATTAAGGGTCTGATAAAATTGTCACACGATAGATCTTTTTTTTTCTCAGCATAATACTTAGAAGTTAAAACAGTAGGGGGAAAAAAAGAAAAAATTAAACAAGCAAGCACATTTTTAAGCCTTTTTTTGTTGGAAAGAAAAGCTCTTTGTGATGTTTTTATGTTCACCTTGGCCTCTTAAGCGGTGATGACGTGCCATGGTAATGCCACTGAGGAAAAAGCACAAGCTATTTGTACTTGTGACATGTTTTTATTCCCACTATTAAATTGTGGGGAGAGGGAAAAAAAAACAAACTGTGAAGGAAAGTGAATTGAAACATAAAAGTTGGAGAAACTTTGAAAGAGGAAGCGAGAGTCACACACACTCACACACGCAGTCGTTAACAGAGAGTGACGCGGCCTGCAATCATCCTCTGGCTGCTGGCGGTGCAGTATGGGTAATCCTGCGCATCTGGAGCAACAGATGAAACCGAAATCACTCTGCAATTTAGATTAAGATTTTTATCTCTCTCTCTCTCTCTCTCTCTCTCTCTCTCTCTCTCTCCAGGAGGTCACAGCTCAACCGGAGACTAAGTCAACACACACACTCTCATATATAGATTAAACACACACATAAAAGAGTAGGGCTAGACTGACATATAGCTGGTTTGTTTACAATTCGTCTATTCGTTCAATCCTGTTTTATACAAGTGTACAAGACTGATATTTGCATGGGGTGTTTCGGATCAAGCAAATTAAAAAGTGCCAATTTGTTCTCCGTGAAAAGGGTTGAAAGTAAATGTCATGTAAGTGTTTGGCACAGTCTATTAGTTATTGGAAGCTTCAGTCCAAAAAAATATCTGTATTGGCATTCAAAAGCTGTCAGTCAAACCCTAGTGCCTGCAAATACTAACACACATATACACACACTGCATGAGGAAGACTGATCTGTCTTTCGTCTCAACCTTCTTCTCTCTTCCTTCACCTTCTTTATCGGTACAACAAGCCTGCTGGTGGTTTTCCTATCAGCTCTGTCCTGTTTGACTTGATGACAAAAACCAGCAGATCCCAGAAAAAATCCCTCCGCACATCCCCCCTGCAGTGAGGTTTCCTTTCATCTGTTTGTACGTCCCGCTGATTTGAGGACTCTAATTTCTACTGAGTCAAACTTTAAGCACAAGTCCTCATTTGTGTCAAAGATCAACAATATGTCAGCAGTCTTTTTTTTCGGGAAGAGGAGGAGGAGGAGGAGGAGGAGAGTTTACAACAGTCCAAACATCAGGAATAAAACCACTGCACGGTGGCCACTTTACATAAAATAACTTGAACCACTGGTTTGACAAATGTTCTCATGTGTTTTATTTACGTGATGTAAGCTTGTCAGTGGCCTCGGCTTCCTGAGAGCTCAACGGTGACAGCTTGAAACATGCCAACACTTCCAAGCCTTCATCAGTCTGTGCCGTGGTGATTCCCAGTGGACTTGAACACAAAATAAGACACACAATTGCACATTTGTGGGATGCCAAATTTTCCATTGGACTTGACATCAAATTACCGTCCACTCTCTTTTTGTCCTTCCAGGAAGCCTGAGCACTCATTTTGGATTAGATGTCAGTCATATTTGTTTCAATGGATACTTGTGTGTTTGAGTGTGTGTGTGTGTGTGTGTGTGTGTGTGCGCGTGTGCGTGCAAGGGTGGAGGCCTCTGTATGTAGCTCTTTAAATGAAAAAGGAACTTTATGAAAAAGTTTGGTGGTCGCTCACGCCTCATCAGGACTGAGCCGGGTCTGTTGAACACAGCAGTACAGCGAGAGAGGAAAAAAAAGAAAGTATATATATAATTCTATATTGTGCAGAATATTTATAGGCCTTTTGTGCCGTTGAAGTCATGCTCTACCATGTGATCATTATACATCGTCTTGTACTGATGACCCGTGGTTGATTTGTTTTGTTTTTTTTCATGTCAAGTGCATTTTTCGCAATAAATGCCTTTGTTTTAAAACAGATTTTCAGTGTGTTTTTTGCTTGTGCCTGCAGCTTTATGACAGAGAGATCACAGAAACAGAATGTTTTGCAGATGAATACACACAGTTGTGTACTCTGATCCGTAAGAAACACATTACCTGCACAGCCCATTAGGATTTTACTGTTGCCCATTAGAGGATTCATATTATATCCCGCTCTAATTATAATTAGCAGTGAGCTTATGGAGCCTTTATGAGCAACACTCCAGGTACAGCTGAGAGTGTATTACTGTCTTTATCATTTACACACATGCTAGTGAAGGATGTACCCTCCCTTTCCCTCTCTGTCCCTCCGTCTCTCACGTGTTCTCAAGCCAACACTGGCATGGATGAGGTGTGTAATTGGTAATTTCAGAGCGTCACCGGCACCCCCACTTAAATGAAAACCTCATCTCTCCAGCAGCCGCCGCCTGTCTCCAATGATCACCTCCATTTGCATTTAGAGTGACTAGCAAAAGGTGACAAGGCTGTGTGTGCAGGTGCAGAGGTGTGACAGCTATCTTGGATGTAAGTGCACTCAGAAAAAGAAAAAAAAATCTTCACACACACAAACTGTTCATTTTAAGGCGAGCAGGAAGCAGGATGTAAATTTAGATTCTTCAGATTTCTGCAATGCTGAGATAATGTTCACCTCTGGCAAGAAAACTGGGTGAAATCACTTCCCAGCCAGAAGCTGCACACCCCCCCCAGAGAGCAGCTAAAGGTGTCTGTGTACACACACACAGTTTGCCTTGGTGAAACAGTTCTCCTCGAGGTGCCCTCCTTCCAGCATAACAGCGAGATGCTGCAGACCCCTGCAGGGAATTGATCCGCCTTACGCCAGACCTGTCTATCTACCTGTCTGTGCGCCAGCTCTGAGTCAGATGAAGGGCAACGGAGCCGGAGGGTAAGACACTGCAGGGAACAAGACCTCTAACAGGCTGTGCAGGGCAATTCCTTTATGTGTGTGTGTGTGATCAAATATAGCAAGTGAGCAGGGAAGATGTTAAGCTACTGCACTAAATTTTCCTCTAAAGCAAAAGGGAGGCTTGAGATTCTTTTTATCATGTACACCTACAGCTGCAGATATCAAATTCTCAGATGACACATGCAGTCCTTCAGGGTCCAGATCAGGACTAGGCTGCGCTCTTCCCACTTTTAGGAAGTGGTGTAACGACATTCTTTCGGAGTTGAATGTGTGTTTAGACACAGCAGAGATAACATCTTAACACAGGAAGCATCATGCATGTTGGGAGACTGCAAACTGTCAGCTCTTAAAAGTACTTAGATACAGTGTTTGACAACCAGCTGAAGTGGGACGTAAATACAGAAAGGATTGTTAAGTGTGGACCTTCTCTTTTAAAATTAACTAGCTTTTAATAAATCTTTTATTGAGTCTCTTAACCTTTTATATACTGGTTTAACAGAGATAGAAACAGCCTGAATAGCTGTAAAGGAAAAGTAACAGGCGTTCATTGCTCCGACATCATATTGTGAGATCAAATCAAACAGACAAGCACCATGTATCATGACAAAAATACAAAGATTTATTTAGAAAGAAGGATAAAGGCTCCCAAGTAACACTGTTTATTCCATAAATACAAGTGTAGTACAAATGTGTCTTAGAAAAGCTTCACTCCATCAGGCATCGGTGGGTTTCCCTGGATGTACAAGTTAAGTGGATAGTGTATTTCTACAGTAAGCACACAGATAAGGCACTAACACGTCTTAAGCACTAGTGTAAATGTAAAGTGGCAGTGTTTGTGAGTAAATGTCGGTTTAAATATCACACTTTTAGCGGAAACCAGTGTCACAGTGTCCTGGTTTACTCTGTACTGTTAGATGACACGAGGTGTGAATCCCTGTCTTGTCTTGACTCCAGAGAGAAGCGTCTTCCCTCTCTTCCTCCTTCATCTTCCTCAACAAAAACACTGAATCCATGATGTATTATTTTTCCATGAGTCAGTCCTTTTCAGACAGACCGTATTGCAAACTTTAAAAGTTTGTTGTGTCGGTAGGAAAAAAAATAAGGGAGCGGGTAAAACACAATATATATATACACACACACACGCACGCACACGCACACAAGATGATAATTCACACAAGATACTGTACTGTGTACTGTAACATGTACCTAATCCAAAACAAAACCTCAACCTCCAAGAAAAACTGTAAAACTGTGTTTGGACTGAAAAAGTTTGGAAATGACTTTCTCTTTGGAACAACTAGAGGACAATTAGTGTGGCTGGTTTGTCCATGTTAAAAAGTTTATAGCAGATATAATCAGACATAATAACACTGTCTGACCTCTATAATGATAATACAGTAAAGGGAACATTAATTATAGTGTTCAGTGACTACGCTTACTATTGATGATAAACACACTAGATTCAGAAATGATCACTAAAGCCCTGTTCAGACATGGATCATGTAATATTTTAGTGAGTAATGGCTTTCTGGCATTCAAACATGTCTCTCTTCTGTTCTCTTTTCAAACATGGCAGGACGATTGCAGATACGACGAGAGGTTGATGACAGAGAGCACAAAGCTTCCCGTCTTCCTCATAGCAGCAGCAGCAGCAGCAGCACTGCCTGACAACAGCTGTGAGAAGGTGAATTATGATATCGAGTGATCCTAAAACTATTTTTTTTGCATGATCTTTGGAATGATTGTTTCTCTCCGTGGCTTTATTAACAGCCACTGTGAGCGTGAGGGATAACTGGTCTAAGCAACTCTTGTAGGTCCCCTGATAAATATCATGATCAGTGTCATTATTTATTAGAAACTTGATATAATTCTGCTGCCTGTTTTATAAAATCCGACGGAGCTCAAGATAAAAATAACAAGCAGGTAGGTTGTGATCATTTCGCTGGATATTCATACTGTAAGCTGTTGATATGAATAAAAGTCTGATGATTATTGGGAATTTCCTAAAGTTTTTGTTCCATTTTTGTCTCACACCACAAGGAATTTAATTATTAATTATTTTCTTAGTAAATTAGATATGATAACTACATGAATTATTTATTACAGTGCTCTTAGAAGGCCAAACTTCAGGTTTAGTAGGTGAGACGAGTCAGAACCCTATTGTGACTTTCATGAAAAAGTGACTCGGGTGTTTATTCAGACGTGAGACCAACATGTAAAATTTGTACCGAATTTACATCTGAAGGTGGTTTTATAATAAATTATAAGCACGTTAGACTTGAACGGTGCATTAAAAAGTGTGATCTCATTATTCACTAAAGACTGAGACTTTCTGTATTGTTAGTAGCTAATCCAGATCCTTTGATCTGTGTGCAGGATCTAGGGAGGAGGCTGTGTTTAAGTCAATTCTCTGAGGAGTCCCTCAGTCTGGGCAAAAGTTTAAAAAAAAAAAAAAAAAAAAAAGGAGGTATATGGAAAATTAAAGTTTTATATAAAAATGAAAGGATAAATATAAAATATTACACAAAAGAGGTATAAACCGCACAAAAGAGGATTAAAAATAACACAGAGGAAATTGTGCGCAGGAGTCTTGGGAACAGTCGTCTTAACTTTGGCACAAAAAACAAACTCGTACGCACTGCTGGTGTGTGTGTGTATGTGTGTGTGTGTGGGGGGTCCTTCCTGGTTAGTGTCTGAGACTGGCCACAAAGAGCTGGAAAGGATGTGACAGGTCTGAATGTCACTGGTCACACTTGAGTTTGGTTCGGATCCAAAAGTCTTCACATGAAGCCAGAACTGACAAGAGGAAACAAAGAGAGACAGATTTACATCAGCACATTCCATAAAAACGACATCCACACCCTGATAGTGAATTTCCTCTGTACAATTACAACGTGTTCAGTACCTTAAATGTCCCTTTAAACTCTTAAACTATGTGTTTTTTCCAATTCTATTCTTCTGCCCTAGTTTTACAGACAAACTTATTCAGGGTCACGTTTAATATTTATTAAGTTTGAGAGATTGTAAAACGCACAATAGACAAATATGAGAAGTTAACACATGGGGATTAAATCTACTATCCTGCTCATATCAGTGCACTCGTATATCTTAAATACTCTCTGTAGTCTTCAAATTTGCTGCCCCACAGTACTGTTACCAGCAGGTGGCGATGTATACTGTATCAAATGAAGTGAATACTCGACACTCATTTCATCATTACTGCCGACAAATTTGTAAAACTTTAAGGATCCTGAATATTCCCCGTGAAATATCAGCGTTGGTTTTCAGAGAGGCCTCTTACTTCTTGCGGTCCTTGTCCTTCTTGCCGTTGGCGGTGAGGCTCTGGGCCTGCAGGAGCTGAGCGGCGGCGCGTCTCTTGCTGAAGGAACTCTGGTCGTCGTCCAGGAGTCTCTTCTTCTCCTCCAGAGCCGACTTCTCCTCCGCGTGGAGGCGCTTCAGCTGCTCGAAACGGCTCTGCAGCTGAAAACATACACAGAGACCAGGGCAGGGGTGAGTTCTAGACATCTAGACTCGAGTAGAACAAGTACTAACATTAGAGATCTGCCAGAAATTATTCATTTATTAATTATTAATAACCAGTGATTATTTTCATTATCGATTCATCTGCTGATTATTTTCTTGATTAATCGTTTTGTCTATAAAATGCCATAAAATAGTAAAAAAAACAAAAAAAAGTCCAATCAACAGTTATTTAGTTTATCATGTATGACAAAAAAAAGCATCAAATCTTAACATTTGACAAGCTAAAAACATAATTTTAGGCATTTATGTTTAAAAAATTACTAAAGCGATGATTTGATTATTAAAATAGTTGCAGATTAATTTTCTGTCGATCGACACGTCTAAGGCTCCTGACCAAATTTCCGAGTCAACTAGTAGTTATTAGTTCAAGCGACTAGTCATTGCACGACTATGATATTAATTTAATAATTTAAATATATATTTTTGGGCATCAGAAAATGGTTTGAGTTCCACTACTGATAAAGAATGTTATAAGTAACATTGTTAACACTGTGCTACATTACAGAGAAATACAAAACTATAATAATGAGCCTTTAAAATATCATTTTTACAAGCACAATGCCAGCTGCCTGTTATAACGACAATTAATGTGTCAGAACAACCAGCAAGGAGACTAGGAGTTACCTTTCTCAGTCCCGTGGGTCATTTATTTCCGTTTAATCCTATCTCTCATTTTAGGCGGTTTCCCAGCAGGAAAGTGCCGAAGCTGAACAGATATTTCCTGAGGAATCTGTCCTTCTGCTATTCTGTTATCTGTGCTGAAGTTCACTTCATTGGTTTCCTTGTCCAGGTGTCTCCACTTCCTGTATCCTTTGTTTCAATCTAAAACCCCTCTAGCATTTTATACACAGTCCTGCCATATACTGTACAAGGTTTTGACCTCATTTTAAACTCTTCTCATTAACTAACTGTTGATTGACTATTAGGGGGGCGGCCCCAGACAAATCCATTAAGAGTTGTAATAGTATAGCAATAGTTGCAGCTCTAACTACTACCTGACTAATTACTATGTGACAGACAAAGTATATGTAATATGTAATGAGTAAACTACCGATTTGCTACTTCTAAGAGGAAAGAAAATGTTAAAAATGGCTAAATGTTATTTCTGATAGCAAATATTCACACCACTAGTGCCAACATGCACCTCCTTTGACACGAGATATACAGTGCAGATGAAGAGCGGCTGTGTTCGTCTACGTACCTCTCTCTCAGCCTCCTTCAGCTCAGACTCCTTCTCCTTCACCCTCTGCACAAACATCTGCCTCATCTCATCCTCTCTCTTCTGCAGCTCCACCAGGAATTCCTGACGTTTGGCTTCGTAAGTCTGCTGCAAACTGCACACACACACACACATATATAAAAAGGTTAGTCGTCTGTCGTCGTATTACGCCGTGTGCGTGCGTGCGTTTGTAAGTTGGCAGCTCACCTGACAGGTTTGCACTCTGGGTCTGTGTCTTTGAATCCCATTTCCTCCAGTTTGCAGCGTCTGTACAGCTCGTAGTGACGAGTGTGCGTCTGCTCTCTCAGGTCCTCCATGTTTACACAGATCAGCATCTCTCTCAGCTTCACGAAGTCACAGTGGTTCTCGTTCTCCACTGAGAGTCACAGGAATGGATTTTTTAGGTTGTTTAGCAGCATCTTTAGGTAGACCGAGTTGGTTTCACTGAAGGCTTTTACACACTAAACCCCGCTGAAGAGGCGTGCGCTGATCTCAAAATGTCACAGTACAATTATCCCTAAGTATATGATGTCATCATCCAGTAAGATGAAAACAAACTGGCTCAGTTCACCCACAAAATGATTGATGAATTAGACCTAGCGCTATCTCTTCATGCAGTTGCGTTAGCCGCACTGCGTCTAAAGAAAACAGGAAAATACACAAAACATATGAATTGCACTCAATGGAGCAATGGAGAGACACTAACAGCTGCTGAACTTGACCTTTAGTAATCACTGGTGTGTTCAGCAGATTTTAGTGTGTCCCAGAAAGTTTTGTTTTGTTTGGTATGACTTGCAGCAGTTCTTGTGTTTTCTTTAGTTACAGTACACTGAGCTCTAACCACATTCATTTCTACGTGGCACGAGTGAAGGAATTAACGGGAAAACGATTCTTGTTAGTGAAAAAAAAAAAAAGAAACTGGTCAGAAGAAACAGATAGATGTCCATTAATGCTGAATCAATAGGAGCCTCCAATTAACAGCATGATATTTAACAATACAGGCAAAGTTGTGTAGAAACACACAATGATCCATCCTACCTTGTACTACGCCCCAGGGATACTGACGAGCCTTCACCATCTTATTGCCGACGGAGACTTCCTCCGTGCTGCCGACCACAGCGAACGGCAGATGACCCTACAAAAAAACAGCAGTTTATAATATGTATACATTTGAAAATAAACTGCAATAAAAGTTTACCAGCTGTTTCTACTACTGAAACTTATTTTAGGCATAACACGTACATTTATATACTTCCTGTGTCACAAACACATTGCGTCTGCTTGTTTAAGATTAAGAGTTGTGAGACCTTTACGGCAAATAATATAATGTAAGAAAGACAGTGTGAGTGTGTGTGTGTTTGTGTTCTTACGTTCATTGTAGTGTTGACTTTGGCTACTGTCTCATCATCCAGGGGGAACTGGTAGATCTGGACGCCGTTGCTGACCAGCTCGCTCATGATTTTGATCTTGAACTTGTGCAGCTCGCTCTTACTGATGGTGTCGGCTTTGGCGATCACTGGGATGATGTTCACCTACAGTGAGATGAGATACATGAAACACATATTTTTTAAAGAACATAAATAACTTCTGAAACTTCAAGTGAGGATCATGATCATGATCAAAAAAATAACATTACAGTCTCCTGTGATGTTTGCTTCTGTTTTCTTAAACAGACATTCGGCATCTCGGTTGACGAGATGGAAGCTCTGGCTACAGGAAATGATGACAGCTGACACTAAAAACTACCACTAGAGAACAAAATGAGGCACCGAGATCAGCATGTTTTATATATCACACACATAGTGGCTTTAAGTGACTCATGCCGATTGAAAACGTTGCCAGAACAGCTTCTTATACATTATATAAAACTTGGGTTTCATCATAGTTTTGACCATCAAAATAACCACAGAGTAACGGAGCTGACAGAAAATTAATCGACAATGATTTTTGACAATCTATTAATGGTTTCAGTTATTTTTCAAGCAAAGCTGCCAAAAATTACCTAAAATCTAGCTTCTTACTTGAGGATTTGTTGCTTTTCTTTGTCTGATATGATGGCAAATTGATCATTTTGGGGATGTGGACTGAAAAAACAAGCTATTTCAAGCTCGCTACCTTGAACAGTCATTTTTCACTATTTTTTTTACAGATGATTTTACAGATGAAACGATCAGATAATAAATGGTAGATTACTCAATAATGAATAATTGTTGTAACCCTAGAATGAGAAATTGTAATCCACTTTACCTACATGCCTGCAGCTCCGGAACTACAGCAGCAATTATATTTTTCGTTGTTAATTTGTGTGTAGTTTTGAGAGAAAAAGTTAAGACAAATTTGTTTAACCAACTTCTCTCAACTTTGAGCAAAGCGGCTCCTCACACAACAGACATCTGCTGCATTGGCCCTCGTTTCTGAGCTAAAACAAGCTAATCTCACTGATCAACATTCCATGAATAGTCGGGCTCTGCCAAATAAAATTCAACAAAAAACCCAAACTATTCTTGTGATATTTGTTTATATTCCTTCATGTTAAGTATTTTTTTTTAAAGTTGCTTTAAGAGAAGTGTAATATAAACCGAGTTTACTGATGTTATTTCTGGCTCGACAGCCCACTCTTCTGTCCAAGTCATCCCCACATTCCTGTCCGTCTGTCAGTCATCTCGTACCAAAAGAGGCTTGGAATGAGTCGTTGCCACTACACAAGGCTTCTGAGTCAGACCACACACCCGTACACACACACACACACACACACACACACACACACAAGGAGAATACACACTGATCCTTGCAGAGAAAACAAAATGCTACGAGATCTGTTCCAACAGCCGTCTGAGTGACTGACTGTCTCTCTGGCAGCGCCGTGGATTCAACAAATGGCTCTTTCTCTGTGTATCTGTACAGTGACACAAAAGGACAACTCGAGTGTGTGTGTGCGTGAGGCGATTACAGCATTCCACCGCTTGTTCTGCTCTTTTCACACGCAAATCCTGGGTTACTGACACTCTGCGGCGGTGAAATCACACACACACACACACACACAAACACACACACACACACACAAAAAAAACACACACAAGTCACTACACATACACACACAGAGAGCATGGGAAAGTTTCTGACCACAACCTCCCCCAACAGCCACACAAAAAACACCCTAGAAGCGACCGCAGCATAGAACATCCCTAACACAGAACATCCAGCTGTCTCACACGCATACGTTTGTGATCTGTTTCCATACGATATTCACATCTGGTTCCTGTGTGCCCTACTGACTAAAAACAAAAAAAAAAAAAACTTAGAAAAGTGAGTAAATGTATTTAGAAAATACATTTACTCACTTTCTGGTGAAGAGTTAGATGAGAAGATTGATACAACTCTCATATCTGTTCGTTAAATATGATGCTACAACTAGCAGCCTTTTAGCTTAGCTTAGCATAAAGACTACTCTGCCTCTGACCAACCAGCACCTCTAAAACTCACTAAGTAGTGTTTTATATCTCATTTGTTTATTCTGTAACAGTTTTACATTAGGTGATATGTGGGACTGTTTCTTCGCCAGGCACATTAACTTCCTGGAGTCTCCGCTGGTTGCCTGGCAACAGCTCAGAGCCAAGAAACCTCCCTGTGAAAAGACCCCCCCTGTGTTGAAATTAATCAAACAGTTTAAAAGGACTCCAAGAAGAATTTACATATTTTTGGCGACTTAGGCCGGGGATATACTTGCTTTTTAACCAGGCAGTAGTTCACATTGACAACCGGCTTTGTCGTGAACAGAGTTGTTCACACTATGTACTTTGCCTGTTACTGGAGGATTCCACTAGAGGTCACACCAGAGAACTAAGGATATAAATAGAACTTGATTAACATGATATGAACAATAAACATGGCGACACTCGAGGAGGTTACTATTTTGTTCATTCAGAAGCAACAGCAGCAGTCGTAGATGGTATGTAAGGCCCCTAAATCAAGCACGTTGTGACAATGGCGAGTATGTTTCTCTCTTTCTGCCAATGCGAGAAACTGATGAGAAACACTGACGGTATTTTCGAATGTCTGCCAAGATGTTTGCCGACGTGCACGCTGACCTCTGACCCTGTCACATCTCCATCTCTGTGTACAACCAACGCTCCAAACGGACGCAAAATTGTGATGTATGACAGAAACAGCTTTATGTGATAAAGACACATACTACTGTATATACTGTGGTCCCAAAATTCCCAGTTTGACTCTGGCGAGGGACCTTTGTTGCATGTCCTTCCCCTTTACCATCTGCACTAGAGCTGCAACCATTAGATGATTAATCGCCAACTATTTTGATAATCAACTAGTTGTTTTGAGTCACTTTTTTTAAAAGGAAAAAAAATGCTGAAATTCTCTAGTTGCAGATTCTTAAAAGTGAATATTTTCTGGTTTCTTTAGTCCTCTATGATAGTTAACTGAATATCTTTGGGTAGAGGACTCATGGTTGAGACAGAAGAAGACATCTGAGGTTGCATCTTGGGTTTAGGGGAATGGTGATCAACATTTTTCACGATTTTCTGACATTTTATAGACCAAACAACTAATAAAGTAATTTAGAAAATTGTTAGTTGCAGCCCTACTATAACTTATCTAATAAAGGAAACTGGCCAAAGAATAATCCCAAAAAAACATTTTAAGGA